>NW_024081144.1:552887-655502 GCF_003009895.1 Hyaena hyaena | reverse complement strand
CTGGGCGCTGCCGGAGGGGCCCCCCCCCCCCCCCCGCCCCGGCCCGGCCGCGTCTCTGTGGACCCATCCCCAGTGCCGGCCACAGGCAGCGTGCGGGCCCCTGCGGCGTGGACAGCCCGGTGTGGATAGGCCTGCTTGGGCCTCAGGCTCCTTGCCTGGTGGAGGAGGGTGCCCTGTGGGGTGAAGGCGGCGTGCTGTGGCCCCAGCCCTGGGCCGGTGGCTGATGGGCCACGAAAGGCATCCTGTGCCCTGGAAAGGCTGCTGGGGGCCGTGAAGGCTTCCTGGCCTCCTGCTTCCCAAAGACCCCGTCCTCAGAGGCAGAGTCCCTGTGGCCCCTGGGGGCCGGGTCCGTCCAGAGCGGCTCAGGCTGGGGCGGGGGGCGGGGGGGCACTCCTCGTTGCTCCCTGACATCTCCGTCCTGGCTGGGACTCCCAGTCCTCCGGGGGGAGGACTCCCGCCTTCCAGGGCTCAGCAGAGTGCCTGACGCCGCTGCCGGGAAGCAGGACAGCGCCGCGGGCCGGCCCGGACACGCGCTGTGTGTCTGGGGGGCTGGCACCAGGTGGGCAAGCGGGCCCCGCCCTCACGAGGCCGGCACGCAGCCGGGGCAGGGGAGGCAGAGGGGCAGCCGCCAGGGGAGCCGGTGGAGCGCGGGGCCTGCCTGCGTCCGGGCCTCGCCCCATCCCTCCGTCCCGGGCCCCCGGGCAGCGTGCCCCTCTGCCTCGCCAGCTGCAGGCTCAGATTGAGGAAACAAGGCTAGGGTCCCTGTCCTCTTCCAAGAAATGCCAGTTTCGGCCAATGGGAGCCGCCTGTGGTCACAGGTGTCTGGGTGAGGGTGGTGGGCCGGGCGGGCCTGGGAAAGGGGAACTCGCCCGCCGGGCCCGCGTGAGCACCACTCGGCTCCTGCCACTCACGGCTGCCTTACGGAGACGCCCGGGAGTCCCCCGGGCCTCCTTCCCCACCGAGCTCCCGCTGCCTGTGTGCCGCCACGCTGCATCGCCCGAGGCCGTGGGACCCCGAGCCGGTGGGCCGGGGACCGATGGGGCCGTCTCCATGGTGGGACCTGTCGCCCACCCTCGCCATGAGGCTGCACCTCCTGGCCTCTCTTTCGGGAGGGGGCCTGGCCTGGCGGGCAGGGGACCGCAGGTGGCCAGCAGGTGAGGGCCTGGGGGAGCCTGGCCTGGGGGAGGGTGCCAGAGTCTTGCCTGCGGCCAGAGCTCATGGGAAGTCTGGCTGAGGGCCCCACAGCCTCGGACCACCGGTTTCTGGCCCCCAGTACGCGGGCACGGGACTCCGGGGTGGGGTCGGGAGGTCCCCTCGGGGACCATGGGACTGGCCTAACTGGGGTGGGGCGTGTGGATTCCTGGTGGCCGAGTGCGGGCTACGTGGGGCGGAGGCCTGTGGGGGTGGCTGGGAGCCCTTCTCTGCTGAGCAGCGGGAGGCCGGGCCCCAGCGGCCCCAGTGCGGCCCTTCGTGCCGATGGGAGTGCGCCTCTGGCCGTCCCGGCTCGCTCCGCGTGTCCCCTCAGCTTCAGGGTCTTTGGAGGCTGCTGACTTACCTGCTAGATGTCCCTGGGAGGACGTGGTCTTCCATGCCCAGGTTCTGGGGAAACTGAGGCTCAGGTGTGCAGTGACTTTCCCAGGGCCGCATAGGGGCTTGGGGAGGGGCTCAAACAGACCTGGGTGGCTGGGGGTGGGCTCGGGCCACCTTGCTCCTGCAGCCTGTTTGTTTTTTTTTTTTTTTTTTTAAGTTTACTTATTTTGAGGGAGGCGGGCAGAGAGAGAGAGAGGGAGAGAGAGAATCCCCAGTGGACTCCACACCGTCAGCACAGAGCCCGACACGGGGCTCAAACTGCCCAACCGTGAGATCATGACCTGAGCCCAAGTCAAGAGTCAGATGCTCGACTGACCGAGCCGCCCAAGCGCCCTTCTCCTCCAGCCCTTTATGAAAGTCCTGGGGTAGTTTGTGGGCTTTGAGCCCTTGCCGTCTCAGGCTCCTGCCTGCATCTCTGCATCGGGCACCGTGGCCTGGCCTGTGGCGTGCTGTGTGGACGGTGCTGGGCCCCAGGGGAGGCCGTCTCTGGGAAGCACGGGGTTTTGGACCTGGCGTCCAGGGAGAGCATTGCCGCTGGGGCCCCTGCCGTCCTGACCGGGGGCTGCCTGCCATTAGTGTGCCCTTTGCCAGCCTCTCTTGCACCCTATTGGCAGCTCAGGGATGGGCACACGGGGCTTGCTTGCCCGGCACACTTGTCCTGGGGCCAGCCCTGGCATCTGTGGGCTCTGGGCCGGACTGTCGCGGGCGAGTCACTGTGCGGGTCCCCTTGGGGCCGAGGCTTCTCGGGGGCCCCAGCCTCCTATTGGAGAGAAACCCTCTTCATGTGGTGTGGGGCTTGGGGTTCTGTCTTTCCGGCTTTGGAGGCGCCAGTGGGGCCTTTGGCAGCTCTTCCTCTAGCATGAGAGCCGCGTGCGTGTCTCGTTTTCCTCCACACTTGACCCCTGATAGGCCCCTCCAGTTATCGGCTTTGGCGTCTCTTTCGTCTGTATCTGTAAAGAGCTTTCCATGTCGACTCATCTCTTGATGTGACAGATGTTTAAAGTCGTATAAAACCTTCTTCATACGTCAGACACCCCGAGCTGTTAGGCCCTTTCCTGTGCCCTTGAACAGAGGCTGGGGAACCCTTCCCGTTTGCCAGGGGGCTCTCGGCTGGAAGCCGTGGTGGGTGTGATGTGCGAGCGGCGCACGGGGGAGGCTGCAGCCCGCGCGTGTGCGCCAAGCGGTCACAGTGGGCCTTTGGTGGCTGGGCCGGGCTTTCTAAGTGTCCCGCCAGGACGGATGGCTCGGGGACGTCGCTCTGGCTGCGTGCCAACGAGCACAGGGTCTGCCTGGGCCGTGCGCCTGGCTGCCAGGCCCGCCGGGGTTTCCGATCCTCCCATCGTCCTGTCCTTACCGCCTCTCGCTGCCGCGTTTAGTGCTGTCCGATGGCGTGTTCTCCGGGAAGTGGCGCGTCGCGTTGAGTGCTGTTGAGCCCGTAGCTCCGAGTGAGGACTTCTTCGGGGAGCCTGTCGTGGCAGCTGTCCTGAGCGCATGAGGCTGTTTCTGCCTGTTTCTGGGTCTTCCTGCCCCGGGTCTGTGGTCTCCTGACGCCCAGGCAGGAGATCTCTGACGCAGAGAGGTTGTTCTTTAATGGCCTCACGGTCCAGGAGGCACAGCTGGGCACCTGCAGGGCCAGGTGGTGAGGATTCCCCAGGCATCTGGCAAGCTGTGGGTTTTCTGGAAGGATCCAGATCCTCTTCCCACTTGGCAGGGCTGCCGCCCCACGGCCTGTGTGTGGGTTTGGGAAGTGGGGGGTTTAAAGCCTGAGAAGACATGTTTCTGGGCCCTTGCTTCTGTCTCTGCCGTGGTGTCGGGGTGTCCTCGCTGCCTCTGGCTGCTGTGAGAAGCGGGCACAGCTGTGTGCACCTGGCCTCACTGAGCTCCGGTCCCCCAGGGCGGGGCTCTGATCACCTGGGCCTCTCAGCGTGGCCCTGCCCCGGGAAGCGCACTTGGTCCCCTGACGGGTCTTGTGGCGGCTGTCCCCCCACCCCCGTCCTGCTCCCCTCCACCCCCCCGAGGCATCCAAAACTGCACACAGTTTGTAGCTTATGGAGTCTATTTTCAGATATTGCCAAGGACAGTCATAAATGGTGGGAACATATCTTCCCCAGACTCCCTCCCCCACGTCAACCCTGGCCTGGGCCACCCCCTGGGGGTTGCTTGTGACCCCCAGAGAGTGGACATGGTGAGCCAGGGGGGCCGGGCATGGGCATGGGGGCAGTGAGTGCGCGGGCGGAGGCCCCAGCCCCACTGGGCACTGGGCAGCCGGGGCCTCCTGGGGCTCTGGGACTGGGAGGCTGTGGAATGGGCGGCCGTGGTAGGTTCTAGTGGTGACACTGGACCACGGTCGTCCTGCCAGGTGATCAGTGGCGGGGGTGGCCATGGGCAGGGTGCGCTCAGGTGGCTGCGGCCAGGCCTCTGTGCCAGGGGGACTGGTGGACGTTTGTGGGGACAGTGCTGGGCAGGTGGGGGTCGTGACCATCCAGAGCCCAGAGAGAAGCCCTCCCGGGCCGTCTATCAGTCTGTCTGCCCCCGCTGCTGCCTGGAGACCCCATGGGCTGGATGCTCCCGATGGTGCTCCATCCTGGGTGCTTGCGGCAGGGGGCTGCAGGGTATGGATGCTGCCCTTCCCCCTCCATGGCCACATCCTGCCCCCCAGGAGTGTCAGGCATTGGCATCCTGGGGACTTGGTTGCATGTTTGTGAGGACAGGGCAGTTCCGGGGTCAGCGGGGCCTGGCCCTGGGCTCGCACGGCCACCGCAGGGCCTCTGTCTCCCCTCTCCCTGCTCTTGCTGGGGGTGCTCAGAGGAGGAAGTAGGGGGCGGAGCCTGGCACACAGCAGGTCCCCGGTGCTGCCTGAGGGTCCAGCCCAGCCTGTCGTCGGGCCCTGGGGGTGGGGGTAGGGTCACAGATCATCCTGCATGGGTCCCAGAGGTGGTCCTGCGCGGAAGCTCCTTACCCAGAGCAGAGCAGAGGGGGCCGGGTGTTCAGCAGGGGTGGGGCGGGGGGGGGGTATATCAAGCGTGACCTTTGAAGAGGCTGCCGTGGATCTGTAGGGCCCAGTGTGTGGGGAGGGAGGCTTGGGTCGCTGTGCTGTCCAGGTGAGGCCCCCACCCCCACAGAGGCCCTTGCCTGCCAAGAGAGGGCCCCCGCTGCAGCGGGCAAACGTCAGGCTCTCGGTCTGTCTCACGGGTGGGGCCCTGTCTCTGGTCCGTGGGGCCCCCCAGCTGGGCCCCCACACACGACTGGCGCCAGCTGGAGCCGCTGGCTGAGTCAGAGCAGCGTGGGCGGGCCTCTGCCACAAGGAGAGTGGCCACGGCTCACAGCCCATGGCAGTGGGGGGCACAGGAGGCCCTCCGTGAACTCCGTGGGGGCTGAGCAGACGCCCTGTTCTCTGGGCACTCCCGGCCCCGCCCCACCCGCCGGGCCGCCCTGGGCTCTGAGCACCCGTGTAAAGTGGCGGTGCTCGTGGGCAGAGCGGGGGGACTTGGGATCAGCCCACACCAGGCCCAGAGGAGCTTCACCTGGAGCATCCCCTCTCCCTGACCATTCCAGAAAGCTCTGACCTGTCCGGCCACCTGCCTGGAGGCCTCCCCACCCCCGCTCCCCCCGCCTCTACCGTGGGAGGGTGGGCTGTGGGCAGGCTTGGCCCGGGTGTCTGCAAGCGTGTTCTAGGAGCCAGCGGGTATGTGCGTGAGAATTAGGAAAACAGCTGGAGTGGGCACGGCCACACGGCCATTCCACGACAGAGCCGGGCCTCCGCGCCAGCCGGGGCAGCATGGCTCAAAATGAAACAAGAATCATTTCTTTTCCTGTTGAAGAGAAACTGGCTCAACCAGCCCGCAGACTTGGGGCCCCCTCTCCCCTCTAGCTCTCCTGCCGCGGGCGGGGTTTCACCAGGAATTCCCCCCCTCCCGCCCACCTTCCTCCCCAGTCTGGGCAGCGCCCCACAGGTGTGGGGGACAGTTGAGGGGACAGCCTGGAGGGGAGGCCGTGGCGCCCAGGAGCCCTCGCCTGGCCTCGGAGAGGTGAGCGTGCTTCCTGCTCCCTGTACTCCGTCTGCACGGTGGGCGTCACTGCTGGGCGCCACTGCTGGGCGCCAGGTTCCACGCCGCGGCTCGGCGCCTGCCCCCCCCCACCCCCGTGGGGGGTCATCGTGAGGGCCAAGGGTCCCGGCTGGCGGCTCTCCCACCGAGCCCTCTCCCTGTCTGCAGGATGGGCAGAGGGGCGCCTGGAGAGCTCGCACGGGGTGGGTGTGCCCTACGGGCCCTGGTGAGACTCACTCTCTGTAACCCGGGAGGGGTCTGTCTTCGGGGAGACTTCACAAACCCCCGCGGTGCCGCCTGGCAGACTCGTGTGTAGGGGGTCTCTGGTCTGCAGCGGCCTGGTGGTAGCTGCAGGGTCACCGTGTCAGGCTGCCTGCCTTGTCCCCCCGTGTCTGTCGCCGTGCCTCCTCCCGCGGCGTCCCAGCAGGTCTGGGGGCGTCCATTGCCGCTGCTTCCTGGCCCGTCCGGTACATGGCGTGTTTAGACCGCCAGGCGGGGCCGTGGCCCGGCTCTCTGGCAGCAGCTTGGGGAGGTCTGCCTGCTGCGCACGGGGATGCAGGGGACCGGCCAGCCTGCCTGAGGGTCTCTGGCCACAGGGCCGGAAACCAGCTCTGCGGACTGTCCGGGCCCCCTGGCAGCTCTCTGGGAGCCTTGTGTGGATGACTTGGGCTCTCCCCGGGCTCCACCCGCAGTGCTGGCTGGGGTGCAGGGCCCCCAGGTCATCGCTGAGGCCGCCTGAAGCCTCGCTGTCCCCTCAGCTGTCTCGGTGAGATCAGGTGTCTTGGAGCCCTCCTGAAAGAACTGGCTTCCAGACGTGGGGGCCTACGTGGTGGCCGTGTGGCTTGCCCTCAGGGACCGGGCATCTTTGAGGTTTTAGTCTTTCGGACGGATGGACGGAGGAACAGCACCGGGGACAGGAGGCTGCCTGGGCCCTCGGGAGGAGACTGGCCGCTGACCCGCCGCTGCCAGTCCTGACCACTGCCCCTCTGAGTCCCTGGGCCTGCGCGGACGGGCCTGACTGCCGGCGCTCAGTGCCCCCCCCCACCCCCCCACCCCCGCGGTCACGGGACTCCTCCTGGAAAAACTGGCTCTGTCCTGAGTTCTGGGAGGCCCAGGAGTCACAGGGAAGCGGGAAGGGAGGCGGGAGTTGGCATTTCCTGAGCGGGGTTCGGGGCTGTCCACGCGGTGTGTGACAGGTGGGGCACCCGCTACCTCGAGGCTGTGGGCAGCTGTGGGGTCTTCTCCCTGTCGCCCTCGAGGGTGGCAGGGGAAGACGGGGCTGGGCCAGACAGGCGGGCCCTGGCGGGAGTCTGGCCCCACCGTGCCCCTGCCCTTGCGTGGCTCCGAGCTGTGAAGGCACCGGGGATGTGCGCCGCTCCAGGGTTCGCGTCCCTCCGCGGCTCCGTGGTGGTTTGAGCGGTGCCTCCCTAGGCTGGGCGTGCGGCTCATCCCGCGGGGCACCCCCGACAGTGCTCACCGGGGGCCTCCGTCAGAGCGCTGTCAGCCTGGGGGGCGAGGACAGCCCCTGCTGCCAGGATGAGGGGAAGGGGTGCAGGCGCATTTGGCTGACTCTGGAGGTAGGCCCGGTGTGGCCACAGCGAGTGGCCTCCGGCAAAGAGGCGGGAGGGCCTGGTGCGTTGGTGCTGTCACTCCTTGGCTCCTTTCTGGGCACCTTCCAGGCCCAGGCCCTGGCGGGCTGCTCACAGGGAGCCCCTCCTGGCCACCCCCTTCCTCCTGGCTGTGCTCCTCACTTCCCCTCAGTGGCCGGACTCCAGCCGCACCTGCTGCCACTCGGCCCAAGCGCGGTGCCCCTTCTGTACGAGGTGGCTGGGCGAGGACGGCCCCCTGTGCCCCCCGCCCCTCCCCAGCCCTGGCCCATCCAGTACGGCCAGCAGAGCCCTGAAACACCATCCCCTTTGCTCTTTGAGGCAAAACCCACTTAGCATCAGTCTGTCGGGGCTGAGACTTTCGTGTGTGCGGTGGGCAGGGAGGGGTTTGCTCATGTGAGGAGGACGATGACGGTGGTGATGGCGGTGACGGTGGTGTGCACGGATCCGTCATTGAGTGCTCGCTGGATATCGGCACAGGTGTGAGTTACCCTGAGGTTTATCATGGGGCCTGGTTTCCCCTGGTAGACCCTTTGGGCCTTGATGGGCCCTCTCTCCATGAGGGGCATTGCAAGGGCGTGCCTTCTACCCTGGGACTTTGAAGCCGGTCAGGACCGAGGGCTTTAGGTTGGGACCCAGAGGTCTGAGCGCTTGTGTGCCTGTTCTTTGCTCTCACACCCTGGGAGGCCAGGGAGGACCTCGGGGGAGCGGCCTGACTGGGGCCCTACAGACCTGGGCTGCAGCCCTGCCTTTGCCTTTGTGTGCGTTTCCCCGGGGGGTCCAGCCGTCCGAGCAGCCGTGCTTTGCGTTGTACACCGTCCCGTGTGGAGCCAGGCCCCTCGCCTCCGATTCGCAGCCCCTCGCTTTCCCGTCTCCCGCACTCCCACCCTCAGCCCCTGATCACATGCTGGGGGCTAAAGTCTGAGTTCAAGGACGGAGAGCCCAGCTGCGTGGCTGCCCCTGGGGGTGGGGGACAGGGGCCAAGCCTCTGGTTTCCTGCTGTGGGTGGGGTCAGCGGCCGTGGACACGGGTTTGGCGTTTCTGAGTTCTTGCTGCCCTGGGCCCCGGCGCCGTGACCTGGCCCAGCCTACCCCGTGCCACTCTGAGTCGAGGACACCTGAGGCTCTCAGGGGAGCCCCTGGCCCTCCCCGAGTCTCGGGCGGAGCCCCTGCCTGCCAGCTCCATGGTGTCTGGTCATTCTGGGGCCAGCACGAGGCCTCGGGGCTGGCAGGGTCCTGGTGCCTGTCCCTTGGCCTTCAGTGTCCACCCTGCGCGCCCCTCCTCCCCCCTTCCCTCCCGGGCCCCCAGGGCATCCCTGTCTCTTGCAGACCGTAGGGCTGTGCCAGGAAACGGGACTTTGGAGAGGCCAGCTGGTGGTCTCCATGGGACTCGTAGGGGTGAAGTCCCTGGGCCAGTTCGGGCCCCCCTGGCTCCGAGAGCTTGCCGAGCCCAGGACCCTGGGCTCCGGCGGGGACAGAGGCAGAGCGGGGCTCACCTCCTAAGGCCCAGCTCATCTGAGCCCTCCTCAGCAGGGGCTGGGACCTGGGGCTGGGGGCACTGGTTTGGGAGGGCCAGGTGACCCCACAGGGGCTGAAATTTCAGCCTGAGCCACCCGAGCCGAAAACTGACACTGGGCCAGGAGGTCATGGGTGGGCCATGCTCCCTGGGCCGGTGACTGGCCCCTGGGTCCCCGCCTACCCTCTGCAGGGTGGGAGGCAGAGGCAGGCACGGACGGGCCCAGGGGTCACCACGGTAGCTGCTGCCTTGGGGACACTCCGTTTGCAGAAGGGGAAACAGGCCAGGGGCCCCGAGTCCGGGCAGCAGGGGCCTCCCCGTGTCGGGGGCCCGTCTGCCCGCCCGGCCCCAGCTCCTGAAGGTCCCTCATGCTGTGGGGCCGCTGGGAGCCTCCCGCCCCCCGCCCCATGTTCCAGCCGCTTCCCCCACACCCAGACGTGTCGCGGTCCTCACCACGTCCCCGCCAGGCCGCCACTTCTCCCTCCCCTGGCGGCGGCGGGGAAGCAGTCCTTCCGGAAGGTGGGGGCTGGAGGTGGGTGTCTCGGGAAGCTCCTGAGGGCCTGCCAGCTCCTTGACGGGGGTTTCAGTTCCGGGGGGGTGGGGGTCCCCGGGCAGGGGCACAGCCCTGCAGGGGTGGGGGGAGCTCGTGCTCAGAACTGTTCTTGTTCTTACGAGGTTCTTCCCTCTACCGTTTGTGCCCCTCTTCCTCCTGGGCACCTTGGCTCCCGCCCCCACGCCATCCTTCCTGTCCCTCCCTGTAGCGGGACCCTCCCCGTGCTCCCTCACTTGGACCTCCCGCCCCTCCCTCCCCACCTCTGCACTTCCTGCGTGGCCGGCCCCGTGTCCCCCTCTTTCCCACTGGACACGTGGCCCCAGCCCATGGCCTACTTGGACCCTGCCCCCATCGGTCCTGCCAAGAAGGCCCTGGGAGGGGCCCTGGGCTCCCTTTCCTAAGAGTCAGGGGTTCCCTGGCTGTCTAGGAGGAGGTGGGGCCCCCGGGGTGCGCCCCTGCCCCACTGCAGCGAGGCTGGCATTTCCTGCCTCCTCCTCCCTCCCGCTTGCCATGCCACCGCCGGAAAGGAGGTGGTGGGGCTTCCCCGGCTTCCTGTCGTGGGGTCCCAAGGGTGGGGGTCCTGGAGGGGCCCCACGTGGCTCCAGAATCTTGGGGAGTACAGATGTCCCTTCCCTCTCTCAAAGGGACCTCAGGGGCTGCCCAGCCATTCCCAAGTGGTGGAAGCTGTGTTTCTGCTCGGAAGCAGCTGCGACAGACCCTCCCCCTCCCCGAAGTGTCTCCTGCTGCTGTCCGTCACCAGGACAGTGTTGTCTCCTTCAGACCTTGTCAAGCACAGCTCTTCACCCCCAGGCTCTGCTCAGGGTGGTACCGGGCGCCTGCTCTGGGGCCGGGAGCCCAGGGCGTCTCCCCTCTGCTCACGCGCTGACGCTGGCCTCCAGGCGTTTGTATTTGAGAGGCAGTTTTGTGGTCCGAAGTATGTTTGTGCCAAAGGAGAGATCTGCCCACCACCTCTTCCATGCAGCCTTCCTGGACTGTTAGCCCTTCAAGGTCTCTTTGCCTGTGTGGGGGCTGCTGGGCATCCCGTCTGTGTGCACAGAGGCCTGTGTCCTTTGGAGGTCCCTGTGAGCTCCCGAGTCTCACTGGGTCCTCATAGTCCCAGAGAGAGACGGCATGGTGGTGGGGAGTGGTGTGAGGGGTGTGAGGTGCAGGGGAGCTGAGCGTGTGAGATGCGGCATTTGGGCGCTGCCCCCCGCCTTGGGCAGCGAGGGCTGGGTGTCTTGCTTGATGTCCTGCGACCCCCAGCCCCGAGGGTGGATCAGATAAGTGTGTGGTGAGCGGCCAGTGACAAGGCCCCAGCAAGTCCAAAGTATGACTTTTAAAGAATAAGGCCTTATCGCCGCCTCCGCTTATCGGCCGCTGGGGACGGATGAATGGTCCGGCGGCGTGGAGCCTGCACGCACGTGGAGGGAGGTGGGCAGGGCCGCTGCGAGCCGAGGATGTTTGGCCTTTTTTTTTGCCTTTTCTTCCTAATGTTCCCCTTCCTGGCCAGAGTTGTCTCCAGAAGACTCCAGAAAACACACCCAGCCCATTGTCACCCAGGCTCCGGGAAAGTGTCTTCTGTGGATGTTCTGTGTAAACAGGAAGCGCCAGAGTGGGGGCCCGGGAGCAGCAGGGGTCCTGAGGGGCAGGCACTGTGTGGAGGCGGGGACCCGCCGCTCCTGCGGACTCAGCAGCGGGGGCGGGGGGGGGGGTCACCCAGCAGTGCGAGCGATTGCTGGGCACTTGGGCACTCACCGTGAGGCCGGGTGGGCGGGCCGGGGGCCTGCTGCAGAGGCTGGGGCCACTCAGAGGCTCGGGTGGGTGCCCCTTCCTCCTGGTTTGCAGACTGGGGCTAGGTGAGGCAGTGCCTTGGGGGGCTGGGGAGCTTTGGGGTGCAGCCGGGCTGCTGGCGGTCAAACAGGCCTCCTCCCTCCCTGCCTCCCTCCCTCCTTCCGGCCAAGCTTTCTCCTGCCTCTCCCTCCCTTTCCTGGGGGAGCAGCGAACAAACAAACAGGGAGGCGCGGGCACTGGCCCTGCAGCTGTGAGCTGTGGCGGCAGCAGAGGCCCCTCCCAGTGGCTGCGGCTGTGGCTGCGCCCCACCCCTGGTGGGGAGCGGAGCAGCCCCGCAGGGCTCTGCTCTGATCGCCCTGGGCCCCCAGGGGTACCTGGGCAGGGGTGGAAACTCCCAGTGGCTTCTCCTGCTTGGCCCTGGAATCCTGGTCTCCTTCCCACTTCTGGGAGGAAAGGGGGGTGGCTCCCGCACGGCCCTGCCCCCTTTCTGTGCTGCCCTGTGGAGGCGTCCGTGAAGCCTGTTCTCCAGAGTCCGTCTCGCCCCCCTTGCCCTTCCCCCCGCAAGTCTGAGAGGTGCTTCTGTGGACTGCGTGGAGGGGGCCGCCCGGGTCCAGGCCATGGCCGCCTCCTGCAGACCCGCTGTGCCGATGGAGAGGCCGGGCCTTGGCAGGGACGAAGCTGACTGCAGGCCGGAGAGGCAGGCCACAGTGCGGCGTCCCGCTGGCCTGGGGCAGGGGCAGCTGTGGACTTCTGGGCTCGTATCTTTGGGTGGGTCTCACACCTTCTCTGTGCCTCAGTCTCCTTGTCTGTGGCAAATGGGTAGATAGGAACTCCGTGAGATCCAGAGTCTGCAGCCGAGCCTGGGTCCGCTGTGCTCCGAGCCTGGCCTCTCCCCGCCTGGCCTCTCTCACCAGCGCTGCCCGCCTCCCCAGGCTTCCTGACCCCGGGACATTTGATGACTAGTGAGGCCCGTCTCCAGTACCCGTCCCTGCCAGCAGGGCACCGCGATCATCTGGTCTGGAATTCTTCAGTTTCGGTTCTCAAGCTCAGTGAAGCAGCTGATCCCCAGTTTTGTGAATGGCCGGGACGGAGCTGCCCACGAGTGGAGTCAGGCAGCGTGCAGGGGCAGGCAGGCTCACGCATCCCGGCTCCGCAGTGGGGTTCGGGCGGGGGGCTGCGTGACTGAAGCAGGTGCACGCTTGCAGAGGAGGGTGTCTGGCAGAGGCGGAGCCCGAACCGCCCACCCCACCCTCTGGGCCGCCCACCTTCAGGACCTCGAGGGACCAGTTCACGAGTCCCTGGGTGAGGGTCTCGGCAGGAGCCATGAGTGCCCGGTTCTGACGCTGCCGCTTGGCAGCCGTGTCCTGAAGCGTGACCATGCACGTCCCCCCACGCTCTGTTTGTACAGGGAACATTCAGGACGCAGCCGCTCCAGGGGCCGGGGAGGGAGGTTTTCCCTGGGGCCGTGGCGCGGTGCAGCCAGGGTGTGCCCCTGACCGGGGGCCTTCGTGGATGGAGGCCACCTAATCACGTCCGTGGTCCCGCTCCACCTTGCGGGAGCACCTGTGATCACCACGGGCTGGAGCGGGAAGGACTCAGAGGACATTTTGCAGATGGGAAGGCTGAGGCCCAGAGGGTCCTGGCTCGCCCCTGGTGGGGGTGGGGTCCACTGGCCTCTGCCGCCCTCGGGCTCCTCCAGGTCCTGACGGAATGCTGATGCTGTGTTCCACCCTGCGGGCAGCGGATTCGCTGCCACTGGAGAGCCTCTCCGGTGGTTTCTCCCTGCTGAGCCCCTGGGTGGGGTGGGGAGGCCTAGTTAGCGCTTGTCGGGGCTTTGAAGTCCCTGAGATGAAAGCCTGTGTGTGGGAGGTCCCAGCCCGCTCCTCTGCGCTCCTCTGAGCCTGGCGCACCACCGGGCCTGTCCGCGAGGCCGCTCTGATTTGACGCACCCAGAAAGTGTGCATCTCTCTGGGGCCCATGGCTGCTGGGGCGCCTCCGGGTGCCAGAGCTGCGGTGCCCTGAGCAGCTGCAAGAACACAG
The DNA here is from genome assembly GCF_003009895.1 of Hyaena hyaena. Taxonomy (NCBI): domain Eukaryota; kingdom Metazoa; phylum Chordata; class Mammalia; order Carnivora; family Hyaenidae; genus Hyaena; species Hyaena hyaena. Next base: position 642,360 of record NW_024081144.1, on the reverse strand, counting down.
GGCCTGGGTGCGCCGTCTGTGAAGTGGGGAAATGATAGGAGCTGCCACATACCTCCGCCTCCCTCCTGGCCTTTACCTACACAGAGGACTCGGACCGGGGTCTGCCCCGTCGCGGGTACCCCGGCAGCATGAGCCTCGTCATTTGTACCGTTATTCCCACGCCTCTCTCTCAGCCCCTGGAGCACATGGGCAAAGGGGCTGGTGGCCCGTGGTGACCAGGCATCCCGGGGGGACAGGCATCCGTGAGCCTCCCGGCCCGGCCTGAGCCCTACCATGGGGGCCGCCTCGGAGGGCAGCTCCCGGCGCCCTTGCCTGGCCCCACTGGCCAGGTGGGAGCCTGAGCCATTATGGTCACCATGGGGGTGGAGGCGGGCAGCCCCGCTGTGGTCTCGGTGCCCTAGGTGGGGCAGCAGGCCGGGCAGTGTGGGTTCCTGACCGCCCCCCTCTGGGTTCTTGTCTTGCAGATTTCTCCACCCAGGTGAACTCCTCTTCCCTCAACTCTCCCACGGGGCGCGGTTCCATGGCCGCCCCCTCGCTGCACCCCTCGCTGGGGCCCGGTATCGGCTCCTCGCTCAGCTCCCCGGGACAGCTGCACTCACCCATCAGCACCCTGAGCTCCCCCATCAACGGCATGGGCCCGCCCTTCTCGGTCATCAGCTCCCCCATGGGCCCCCACTCCATGTCAGTGCCCACCACGCCCACCCTGGGCTTCGGCACTGGCAGCCCCCAGGTAAGTGCCGAGGCAGCCGCCTCCCGGTGCCGGGCTCTCCACCCTTCATCTCTGCGAAGCAGAGCCACAGAGCGGTGGCTTTAGCCTGCGTTTGAGCCCAGGTCTGGCCGAGTCCCCAGCCCTCGACTCTCCGAGGTCATCAGCTAGGCTCCCTGCTGCTGGTCGTCTGCCCCAATGTGGCCCCTCCCACGGGGGGCTCCCTTGCTCTCCTGACTCGGAGCTCCCTGTCCCTTCTAGGCCCTTCCCTCCTGGCCTTGGCTCATGCCCACGCCGGGTGGTTCCGGCGCCCCTGGACTCAGAGCCCAGGGGCTGTCCAGGCTCTGTGCAGATGGGCCCTCCTCAGGCCAGGCCCCGGGCCCCACGGTGACCTCCACTCCTCTGTCGGGCTTGGGGGGAATTTCCACAGTCAGGTATTTGGAACAGTCTGGCTTTCAGGGTTGTCTGTGAATCAGGAAGCCAGCGGTACCTGGGGGGGCCTGGCTTAGCCCAGTTCTTGACGTGGGGACCGTGGAGGCCCCGTCCACCCTCCCCTGCGCCTCTCTCGTGCAAACCCCTGCAGAGTTGTCCCGAGCTCTTCTGGGGCTCCCTGGGTGTGGCAGCGCCCCGGGGCCCAGCGGGTCCTCCCTCTCCCTGGGCCTTGAGCCGTCCTTCCTGAAGTAGGTCTGAGTCCAAGTCTGGGTTCAGCCATTCTCCCCCACAAGATGCAGGCCCTGTGGCGGAGGGCTTTGGGGCGCGTCTCCATGGAGCCTCAGGACAGCCTCCTGGGGAGAGGCGGGAAGCGCAGGCTTCGCTGCCCAGAGCCACGTGAGCCACGGTGTCTGCTGCGTCCCGGAGGCCTGGGCGCCCCCTTTGCTCCTGGCCGGGAGCACCCGGCTGGGGCCGGCCCCCTGCCCTTCTGGCGGCACCTCCAGAGCTGGCCCCGGGGGAGAATCTTGCTGGCTTCTCCAGAGCGACCTGTCAGCTCTTTGTGTTTGTGGCACGGGGGCCGAAGGGCCGGAGCCTGGCACCGGTGCAGAGCTTCCATGCCCCTCTCCTGCGTCCTGGTCCCCAGAGCAGGCGGGAGGCCTGCGGTACCGGCGTGAGGAGCCCCGGCTGCCTCGCTCGGCCTGGCCAGGTTATTTTTAGCACAGCCACCCCACCCCCATTCTTGCTGGATGCACAGCGCCACGCAGTGAGCGGGGGAGGGGGTGATGAAGACTGAGCCCCTCTGGGGACCGTGACAGAGGCAGGGACCTGCTGGTCCTCAGCCCCATGAGGCTCCTTGCTGGTCTCAGGCCTAGTGCCTGCCCTGGACACCCTGCGGGCTCGAATACAGCGGGAGCCTGGGTGTGGCAGCGATGCCCCAGACCTTGGGCTCACCTGCCACTTGGCTCTGTTTGCCTGTCTGGAACGGGGGCAGGGCGGTCCTGGGGAGTGAGGGGTTTTGGGGACCACGTCCCATTCTGTTATTCCCTGCACCTAGCCTGGCACTTGGTGGGTGCTGGTTGGAACCAGGTTGTGCGTGAGTCGGGGGCCCCAGGCCCCTTGAGGCGGATGAGGGGATCAGGGCAAGAGGCGGGCCTGGGAGGGGGTGCGGAGAGCAAGCCCGGGGTGCCCTAGATGGTCACTACTGCCCTGTGGTCACCCGCCCCACCTGGCCCTGCGTCCACTGGTCAGGCAGGCCGCAGTGAGTTTTGCCACAGTCCCAGCCACGTACTCCGCCTCTCCTGTGGCTGCCCGCCCCAGCCAGGCCTCAGTCTCCACGTAGAGCCTTCCTGAAGCGAGTGCAGCTTCTGGGCTTGGGCAGCTCGTCCTGGAAACCTGGGGTTCCCCATATTCATGGGGAGTGTGGGTGGAGTTCAAAGGGGGGCTTGCCCCACCCTCTGCCCCAAAACCACAACCGCGAAGTCATGGTTGGTTGGCGGAACCAGCGAGGTTCTCTGATTCCTGCTGCCGGAGAAGGGCTGGCGCCCTGCCGAGTGCTGCCTGATTGCATCCACGCAGCCCGGGAGGCCCGCCAGCGCCCCGGGTCCGCCCTGCCCGGCCTCCCTGCCCAGAAACGGGTGCCTGGGGGCGCAGATCCCAGGTGCCGGCACCCGAGCTGCCCTGCATCTCCTCCCTGCTGTGGGGCGCGGCCAGCACAGGGCCCAGGAACACGCCCCGGAGCCCGCTGTGGGCCCCGTGCATCGAGCCCTCGCCAGCCCAGCAGCCCTTCCCTGGTGCAGGGTCTGCCCAGGCCAGCGGGGCGGCCGGCACTGCCCGCTCCTGGTTGGCACTCCTGCAGCCATGAGGCCTCCAGCGATGAGGCGTCCCCGGGAAGCTGAGTGCACTTTGCAGGGTCCTGTGAGGCCGGCGAGGCCCAGGGCCTGGTTCCGTGTGCAGCAGGCCTGAGCCTGCACCCCTGGTTCTGGCCGTGGGTGGTGGGGGAGCCTGCTGTTGGCTCAGGAGGAAGGGCGTGGCAGGTGCAGAGGAGAGGAGCCCTGAGTGGCGGCAGGAGCCCCTGGCGGGGCCCTGATGAGCCCGATGGTTATTTCCGCGAGTCCCCCGGGCTCCAGCGGGAACCGAGAAAAATGCCAAGGACGTGAAAGGGGAAACGGGCCGGGCCCGCCCTGGCTGCACCACGTGGCCTCCAGGCACCAGCCAGGGCTGTTGGCGCCTTGCGTCTCCCCAGAGGTGGGTGGGGTGTGGGGGTGAGCGGCCCCTCACGGGGGGGGGGGACAGCCCAAGGCGCATCAGCTTGGAGCTGGGAGGGTGGAGAGTGACCTCTGACCCTGCACAGTCTTGCCCTGGGGGCCACATGGGGACCGTTTACTAGTTGAGGCAAAGAAGTGTTGTGGGTGGCCCCAGCTGAGTGGGGGCTGCCTTCGTCTCCCCACGTGTGCCGGTTCTCCTAGGGCTCCCAGAGGCCTCTGGGCTGTTTGCTGTGTCGGCGGGAAGCCTGAGCCCGGGAGGGCAGGGGCGCCCCTGCCACGTAGCACCGCCCATCCGTCTTGCCTGGAGCTCCTTCCCACGTGGGGCCCTGGCCATCCTTTCTCACTGCGGCAGCCCTGCCTCAGTATACCTAGGGCGGGCACCAGCTGTCTGACCTGCACGTGCATGGGACACAGGGCCGGTGGCCTGCCACCTATCCGGCACGGCATGGGCAAGCTTGGAAGAGGAGATGCCGGACTCCTCTCCCCGGTGGCCTCCCACAGGTCCAGCCACGTGGGGTCCTGGCTCCCCAGCGTGGGGCAGGCTGCTGCAGGCCGGGGCTCCCACTCCCCTGTCCTCAGCGGCCCCCACAGCCGGGCCCCCCTGCACCTGTCCCGTGCTGAACAGCTCAGCGGCCCCCTGGGACCCAGCTGGCCACATCTCCTGGAGGCCGAGCACTAGCGGGTTTGTTATCTCAGTTACCCTGACAGCAGCCCTCAGCCTGGCCTGCGACGAACCTCAGGCTCAGAGGGATTGAATCACTTCCCCAGAGTCACACAGCGGTTGGAGGAGGGCATGACCCAGGGGCCCGGCCACAAGCCGTGCTGTCCCCCCACCCGGCAGCCCCGTCCCCACCCAGCTCTGCAGGGCTGCACAGGGCTGTTTCCTGTGTCTCTGGGCACCTGGCTGGGTGCTTACATACACTGGGAACAGTGTCTGGGGGGGTGGGGTCCCCGAGCGGCTCTGGGCAAGCCTGTCCCCTCTCCAGCATGTGGGCATCACCTTCGGGCCCACTGCCTGCTACCCAGAGGGCTGCCCTGCCAGGCCTGTGACCTCCTGAGCCTCCAGGTCCGTGCTGGGAAAGGAGAGGGCTTTCCAGGCATCGAGAGGCGAGCACCCGTGCCACGCCCGGGCACAGGAGTGTGCTCTCTGCATGCGCTCCCGGTGCCTGGGGACACGGGGTGCACGGGGCACCCTCACGCTGCCGGACATGCGGCTCTGTTTGGCGGTGCCCTCTCACTGCCAGCCCCCAGTGACCTCCCGGCAGCCCACCTGAGTCTCTGTGGGGGTTAGTGTGCTCACGGAGCCACATGGCCCAGGGCAAGGGGAGGGACCCGGAGCCACAGGGCTGTAAGGACCCTCCCAGCCCCCCAGGCCAACGTGGAAGCAGGCATTGGGTGCTTTCTGCGTGTGTGCTCTGAGCACCAAGTCCTTCTGCCCCGTGAGAAAGGGGTGGAGGTCGGGGGCCGTGGGGAAGGAAGGTGGTGAGCTTCCCGCTGGCCGGAGGGGCCCGGGGCTACCCAGGGGCAGCAGGGCGCCTGTGGGAGACTTGCGCACCACCCGGTTTTCGCCTTTGTCAGGGGTTTGCAGAAGTGCGGGGGGCGGGGGGGAGGGCGGGGCGTGGGCCGCAGGGCCAGGGTCCTGGCGCCTGTGGACACCAGCCGGCCTGCGGGGTGCAGCGGGAAGCCCCTCTGGCCCGGTGCTGCCCGGAGAGCTGGGGTGGACGCGGCGGAACCAAAACTGCTGTGTCATTGCAGCCGCAGCTGTTGCCAGGGTGACGGCGAAGTTCCCACGCTTCCTCCTGGGCGGTGCCAGGCTGTCAGTCTCCAGGGCGGGGCGGGGCGCGGGCTATCCTGCTGTCCTTGGGTCATGTGATCTGCGCCCCCCCCCCCCCCGTGGTGTGCTGCTGAGGAGGACCCCAGCTCCCTTTCCTTGCTGTGACCAGGCCTCGGTGCCCAGCTGCGGGTTGGGGTCCCAGAGCCCCTGCCCCTGGGGGGGGGGGGGCTGCGAGCTCACATTGCCCTGTCCAGGGCTCGCTCAGTGATGGGAGGTGGTTCTTCTTCAGGTGGGTGAGAGTCGGGGGTGGAAGCAGGGTCCTGGGGCTCTGGGAAGGTGAGGCCCGAGGGCAGGGCCGTGCTCAGCGGGGCCGCGAGGCCTGTGGCAGGCTGGTCTCCTCTCTGAGCCTTGGTTTCCCTCTCTGTATGGTGGAGAGTGCACGGGCGCCTTCCTCACTGTAGGGCTGGAGGAGGGAGGTTGGCACACGCCCCCCTGGACACCCTGCCTTCCCTCCTCAGCTCAGCTCGCCCATGAACCCCGTCAGCAGCAGCGAGGACATCAAGCCCCCACTGGGCCTCAACGGTGTCCTCAAAGTCCCGGCCCACCCCTCAGGGAACGTGGCCTCCTTCACCAAGCACATCTGTGCCATCTGTGGGGACCGCTCGTCAGGTGGGTCGTCGCGGGTGCAGCGGGACCGCAAGGCACCCACGGGGGGTGCAGGGGTGTAGGGCAGCGGGACCGCAGAGTCCCCATGGGGGTGCAGGGGTGTGGGGAGGCAGGCCGCTGGCTGGGCCGGGGAGCGGGGGTGCGTGGAGCTCCGCAGGCCTTTCGTGCTGGACCTTCGGGTGTTTTCGCAGCAGAGAGACCATGGAGGGGAGGCGGCAGCGCGGACGGCTGGCAAGGTCTGGAGGCCCCACAGCGGGGGTGCCCGGGCCCCCGGCCGCCGGGACCCCCAGTGAGGCCGCAGGCGCCCCGGCCCAGGCAGCGCGCTCACGGCCCCCTCCCTGCAGGCAAGCACTACGGGGTGTACAGCTGCGAGGGCTGCAAGGGCTTCTTCAAGCGGACGGTGCGCAAGGACCTGACCTACACCTGCCGAGACAACAAGGACTGTCTGATCGACAAGCGACAGCGCAACCGCTGCCAGTACTGCCGCTACCAGAAGTGCCTGGCCATGGGCATGAAGCGGGAAGGTAGGCTCCCGCCTCCTGCCCGCGGCCACGCCGGAGGGCCTACCTTCCCGCCAGGGCAGGGACAGCGCTGACGAGGGGCGGAGCGGAGCAGGGGTGCCGCCCTGTGCCCTGCCGCCTCCCTCCTGCAGGCCGTGGAGGCGCCTGATTACACCCAGGTCCTCAGAGCAGCGGGCGTCATTGAAATTGTGGTTATTCAGCCAGACCTGGGTCTGAGCCCTTGGCCCCAACTTGCAGTGCGACCCTGCTCAGCCCCTAGCTGTCCGTGGGCCTTCGTTTCCCCACCTGCATGCTGGGTGAATTGCTTGCTTATAGTCTGCCTCTCCTACCCAGGGCCTCGTGGGGCTGGGGAGGTGCTGCCTGGGGTCAGGGCCTGTGTCTGACCTCCTGATGGGGCCCCCGGTGGTGCCGCACCTCCTCCGACTGTCCCCTGCGGTGTCTGTGGCTCTCACCTCGTTTCCTGTCTCACCCCACGTGTCCTTGTTAAGCAACTGAGACCCCAGCTGGGCTTGCGGGACTTCTTCCTCAAGGCTGTGGGGCAGGCGGGACACGAGTGTCCTGCGTCAGGCACCGCTTCTGGCCAGGGGGCCTTGGGGCCCAGCGCGGAGCTGCAGGGACCCTGCGGGGCGTGTGCCCGCCAGCTCTTCCTGATCAGAATGCACATCTCATAGAGTGCTAGGCCCATGCACCCTGCTTTGGACGGGAGGAGGAGCTGAGGCCCAGAGGGTCCGGGGCTTGTCCGAGGTCACATGCCAGGCAGGACCCAGTCCTTTGGGCCCTGGTGCTGTCCTCCTTCCTTTACGCACCCTCCAGGGGGCCAGAGGAGGCGTGCAGCCCGGCCCCGGTTCCTCTGGGTGCCCTGTGTAGTCAGGGAGGGCTGGCCACCGGTGGCCTGTGCACCGTTGTTCCCGGGATGGGGCAGGTGCATGGTGGGCGGTGGGTCAGTGTGTGCCCGGACGTGGGGCACTGGCCAGGGGGCTGGGTGCCAGTGTGCGGGGGGAGCCTCAGGCTCCCCCCAGGACACCCTAGCACAGAGCAAGCGGGTCAGTGCCTGAGATCACTCCCTCAGCCAGCTCAACACTCCTGGTGCCAGGTGCCAGGCGGGGCCTGCATCACTGCATGGGGTCGTCACATCACCAGGCAGGGCCTCCAGGCATGCTCAGTGCTGGCAGGGGAGTCCCCTCAGAGGAGGCAGCTGACCCAGCTGCAGGCTGACGCCCTAAGACTGGGAGGGCATCAGGCAGACCGTGTGCCCGCGAAGGTCTGCGGGGTCCCAGGGCTGCGGAGACCTGGTCTGATCCCTCTCGTGCTGCCCACCGTGACTGGGTCTTGTGAGTGGCTGTTAGAAATGCCTGTGTCGCACCGGGCCTCACTGGGTACCAGCCGGCCCTCCACACTCCCTCTCGCTCCCTGGCCGGTGGCGCGGGGCGTTGGCCCTGACTTCACGCACAGGGAGCCGGCTGCAGGGGTGGGCACGTGGGGGCCTCCTGGCTGCCACAGGCCGCATCCCAGCCACAGCCGTGGGCTGGTCCAGAGCTGTGCCAGCCCGGCGATCTCTCCTGCCTCGCTCTCTCATCTCAGGGATGAATCTGGTGCTTCGGGCCTGAGGGAGCGCACTTCCCTCAAGACGTGATTTATGGGCCGTTAGATAAATACCTGATCCCGTCAGGGCCCACCTCCCCTTTGCCTCGTACTGGATTTATGAGTCATGGACGTACGGTAAAAACCCTCCTGTGGAGCTCTCGTACCTCCAACACGACCACGCGAAGCTGGGCCCTTCCCCGTGCCTGCCCGTGTGGCTCCGCCACGGGGCCCAGCCTCACCCTTGGGAGGAGTGAGCCGTGGCCGCAGGGTGGCTTTAGTGCCAGCCCCACGGGGAGCTCCACGGTCTCCCAGGCCAAGGGCCCTGGGACTGGGTGCTGGGTACTGCCCCCAGCCCCAGGAACTGGTCCTGAAACAGCTCTTTTTCCCGTCTGTGGCCTTGGGGACCAGGAGGGCTCCCTGGCCGCAGCAGGAGCGTGACTCAGCCCAGAGGGCCGGGGGCCGGGAGCACAGAGGATGTGAGGTGCTGGCTTCCAGGCCAGCCTGGGCTGCGGGGCCCCTCGGGGGGGGGGGGGTCTTGATCACACCTCTGTTACGGCTGAGAACACAGGCGCGGGCCCAGTATGGGGTGGGGGGCACGCACTGATGGGGACCCCCCCACTGCCCTGCCCCATGCGGGCTGACGAGGGACACCGCAGACAGATAGCATCTCTGTTGGGCGATGCTGGGGCCTGCGCACACCTGGCACCTGGGACTCACTCTTCTCCCTTTCAGGGGAGGTGCCGGCCGCCAGGCAGGCTGGGCCCAGGCCTGTCTGCTGGAGTGCGCGGGGGCAGGGTGTGGGGCGCCCACCGGGGGTGATGCTGGCCCAGGCCGGAGGGGTCGCGCCGCCTGCCTCTCTGCCTCTTTCTTTCTCCTCCAGGAAGGCCTCTCCCTGCTTCCTTCCTTCCTCCCCGTGCTTTCCGTGTTCCATCTCCCAACCAAAGGACTGGGGCGCCGAGAGGGCCGTGCCTCGTGTGCGTGTGTGTGTGCTCATGTGGGTGTACACGCACAGCTGCCTGTGGCCCACACGCTACTGCTGTGGAGAAGGCCCAGCCGGCTTCTGGGGCTGCCCTGTCTGCACTGGACAGCCTCCACGTGTTCCACGCGTGCATCGCGCAGGCTGTGGGCTCGTCGGGAGGAACGTGGCAGGTGGCAGCCCTGTGCCTGCTGGTGGTGGTGGTGGAGAGCGGTGGCCATGATGCATGTGCATGTGTGTGCGTGTGTGCATGTGAGTGTGCATGTGCACGTGTGGTTGTGCATGTGCGTGTGTGCATGTGTGGGTGTGCGTGCCTGTGCGTAGTTGCTCTCGAGTATAGACTCCCCTTCCGTCCCGGATTGAGTTCCGAAGGAAGCGGGGATGTGTCCTCTGAGCTAAAGGCCCCTCCGGCGGGACACCCCCTCTCGGGGTGTCAGTGGCCCCGCCTGAAGCAGGGACGTTGGGCCAGGGCCTTCTGGTGACAGTCAGGCCTGCCTGTCTCTGTGCGGAAAACAGGAGGCAGCGGGCTGGGCGCTGCTCCCGTAGCCACCTCCGCCCCTGGCTTCCCGCCCAGCCCCCATGGTCTGGAGGGGCCGCAGTGGCCATGGCGGTGGGTCAGGGTGTGTCAGCATCTCCCCTGATGCTGGGGTCCCTGCTCTTGCTGGGTGCGGACCCCCACCCCCCGCCCAGGCGTGTGTCTGGCTGCTTCACGAAGCCGGCCACGCCTCCCTGGTGTTTCTGGGGGTGCTCAGGCCCAGAGCAGGGAGGGGGGGTGGCGGGGAGTGAGGCCCTGTGCTCGCAGACGCCTCCCGCCTGAGGCTTCCCGGCGCCGGCGGAACGTAAGTCAAACATGACTACATCTAAAAGGTGATTGAGCTGGCAAAACATAAATCCCCGGGCTCTCCTGCCCCCTCCGCCGTCTATAAATAAACCCATAATATTTATAATGACGCTGCTCAGAGCTGCTGGCCCTCCACGGCTTCAAAGTGCTCCTCGAGGCATTGGCTAATTAATTGGCGCCGCCCCCGCGGAGGAGGCAGGTGCTGGGGACCCCCACCCGCCCCAGGCACTGCCCCCACACTCGGGCCACCCCGTCCAACCCGCCCTGCCCGTGCAGCGGGAGGAAGTCCGTGACCGGGCAGCGTGTGGGGAGCGTGGGAGCGGGAGGCGAGGGGACGGAGGTGGGAGCGCCTTGCGGGGCTGGTGCTGTGGTCCTCCCTCCAGGGCCGAGGCAGCGGGACCGCGCAGCTGGCAGGGGCAATGCAGTGCGAGGCGCCCAGAGCCGCCGCTGTCCTGGGAGCTCAGCTGTGGCGCCCGCCGCGCTGCTCCGGACCCGCTCCCTGGCTGGAAGAACGAGTTGAGCCAGAGCGCATGCCTCTCAGCTGGGTGCTGGCCCGGACAGTTTAGGCTTCTAAGCGGCGCATAGCCCTGGGGGGCCACCGCCCCGCTCAGTGTCGCGGGCACACGGGCCTGCCTCGACCCTGTGTCCGTCGCCCCGGCTCCTGGCCGCATCAGTCCATGCGGAGCTGCTTTGTGCACGGTGGCTGAAGGGTGACTGCGAGAGGGTGCCCTGCGCCAGCCCAGCACCCAGCACATGTCGGGGGCTGGAAGCCTGGCTGGAGGGGCCCCCACAGCTGTGCCGCCCCCTCCCACCTGCCACCTGCCTGCCAGCTGGAGCCCCCCTCCTGCGGCCCCCGCCCGCTGTCAGACCTTCGAGAAGAGCTAGCCTTGCAGAAACTCTGATTTGGGCTTCCTGCCTGGCTCCTCGGCCCAGCGGGGGTGATTTGCAGGTGCTGAGCCGGCCCCTGTCCGTGAGTCTCACTGGCTCTGGGAGTCGAGTCCCTCGCTGGAGTCCACGCTCTGGGTCTAAATCGCTGCCTGCCCCCAGGGAGCCCCGCGGGTGGTAGGGAGGTGTTCCTGCGGACGGCCTGGGGGCTGTGGGCTGCGCTCTGGGAGCCAGGCAGGCTGTGGGGCCTTTGGGGCCAGCACCATCAGGGAGCCCTCACACCCCTCGGGCTGGAGCGCGGAGAGGAACGAGGGGTCCCAGGAGAGGGCTGCCCTCCGGGAGCCACGGCCTTGGGGGTAAGTGGCAGGTGAGGGCAGAGGCTGGGCGAGGAGGCGCCAGAGCCAGGACAGCCCATCCCCCACTCCTCCTCCCGCCTGTCCCTTGCATTTGGCAAACCCATCAGGAAACCCAAGGGAATTGGGGCTCCTGGGTGGCTTAGTCGGTTAAGCGTCCGACTTTCGCTCAGGTCATGATCTCGCGGTTCGGGGGTTCGAGCCCCGCGTCGGGCTCTGTGCTGACTGCCAGCTCGGAGCCTGGAGCCTGTTTCAGAGTCTGTGACTCCCTCTCTCTCTGACCCTGCCCTGCTCACGCTGTCTCTCTCTCTCTCCTAGAAATAAAATAAAAATATTAAGAAAAAAAAAAAGGAAACCCAAGGGGAGAGGACTTGGTAAGGCAGGCCGAGTTCGGGCCCTCAGAGCCGGGGCAGGGGTGGGTCTGGAGGTTCAAGGAGGTGGTCCTGTGACAGCTGGGTCTCTGAGACCCAGGAGCGTGCTGTGCCCTGTAGAGATGTCCTGGAGGGGAGAATGAGCCCGTCTGAGGCCCAGGGGGCTGTAGACTCAGGAAGCCCCGGGACAGGCTGCACCTTTCGCTCTCCAGAAGGCCCTGTCCCAGGACATTGGACCAGGAAAGAGGGTGCGGAGCACACAGTGCCCTGCGGGTGTGCGGGCGTGAGGGCAGGATGCCAGGCTGAGGCTCTGCAGGGTGGGGGCTCTGAGCTGGCTTTGGGGATGTGAAGCCGGGACGGGTCAGGGCTGGGGAGTGGGAGACCCGGCTGGCACAGGAAAGGCCTGGTGGAGGAGGAGGGGCCCCAGCATGTGGCCGGCATCCTCAGCAGGGCCGTGAGGTCCCCGGGCTGAGCCCCCGCCTCCAGGCTGGCCAGAAGTTGGGCAGCGGGCCGGGGGCCGGCAGCGGTTGGAGTCAGCTGACCTCAGCTGCCCCTGTGCAGGAGTGTGACCCGGGGGCTGTAGGTGTGGCTCGACGTGACTCTATTTTATGCCCATGCTCTACCCGCAGGCCCCCAGGAGCCGGCCGTTTGCCAGCTCGTGGTGCGATCCCGGGGCAGGACGGTGGGGGCCTGGCCCTGAGGAGGCCATGGCCACACCAGGGGCTGGTGGAGGGGGCCCACCGGAGGGCGGGCTTGGGGGAGGCTGCTGTGACGGCATCTGGGCGTCCCCGACACTCCTAGCTGGCTCAGGCCGTGGCAGTGCTGTGTAGACAGGCTGTGGCTGTGACCTCTCCCCATGGCTGACTCGTTCTCCCCAGTCCAGGGCCCTTGGTTCTCCTACCAGCGAGGAGGGGGTGCAGGTGGGCATCACCCCGGCGACTGTGGCAGCCCCGGGGGCTCTGGGTGGGTCCACAGCCTGACCCCTGGGTCCCGGCCCCTCTTAGGGACAACAGCTTGAGCTTCTGGGACTCAAGTCTGAGGTCGTAAACGCCCATCCACAGGGTGCCCTGGTGGCCTCCCTTCTGTCCACACGGGTCTCTTTGGGGCCGTGTGCAAGTGAACATCCCCCTCTGCGTCCTTCTGTCGGCTTCCTGGGCTCCCGGGGACTGGCCACGCCCTGTCCAGCCATCTGCTCGGCCCTCCACCCCAGGGCTGCCCCCTACCCCGCCGGGCTGCCCCAGGCCATCCCGGCTGATGCTCAGGGTTGGCATCCAGCTCCCGGTCTCCCCTGGGCCCCCCTTCTCTTTCTGCATCTGGAAGGGGCTTTCAGAGATCTGTGCCCTGTCCCGTCCCTGTCCTGGGGCGCGTCAGGAACGTGCCCCGGCTCCCAGGTGTACCCCTGCACCGGCTCTCCAGTTGCTGTGAGAGGCCCATTCGTCAGGAGCGTCTCTGCTTAGGCTCTGGGCCTTTGCACATTCTGTCTCCTATGCCTGAACTATGGCCCTCGTCCTTCCTGCCTCTTTACTTTTCTTGGCCACTTCTTCCAGGAAGCTTTCCTAGCTTTGTCTGAGTCCATAGTCCATCGAAACCCTTCTCACTGCATGTTAGGCTTCCTGCCGAGCCATCTGTCAGCTCCATGAGAGCTGGGCCCCACATGCCCCAGCCTGTGCATGCCCGGCCCCGGCCAGGTCCCGGTGTGGACGTCAGCTGAATGGTGCAGTGAGAGGCCGGTGGGTGTGCTGTGCGTGTGGGTGTGTAGCTGCTGAGAAGCAGAGAGCGGGCCGTACTCTGGCCTCACTGGCCCTGATGGACGCGCTGGCTCCGGGCTGACACGGCTTGGCCTCTGGTGGAGGGTGGTGCCCAGGGAGCCGAGGGCTGACCCCCTGCCCCCCACTCTGCAGCTGTGCAGGAGGAGCGGCAGCGGGGCAAGGACCGGAATGAAAACGAGGTGGAGTCCACCAGCAGCGCCAATGAGGACATGCCAGTGGAGAAGATTCTGGAGGCGGAGCTGGCCGTTGAGCCCAAGACCGAGACGTACGTGGATGCGAACATGGGGCTGAACCCCAACTCGGTGAGCGTCTCCTCGTGGGCAGGGGGCTGGCACTGCCTGGGGACTGTTGACCCCTGGCGAGTGCTGCTGGGCGCAAGGCCCCGTCTGTCGTGGGCCGTGTGACCCCGGGAGCCCGCAGGTGCTGTCCTGCTCCACGCGCCGCGGCCAGTGCTCGGCCGGGTGTCGGGGGTCCTGTATCTGCCCCAGGAGTGCAGGCCACCTTGCTGTTTCACCTGTGCCCCCACGTGGGGTCAGGGCTGGGGTCAGAGCCCTGCGGCCAGTCCCAAGGTCGCTCTTTCCCTCTGTTCTCTGGCTCACAGTGGCTCCCACTGTGCTGGACACACCGTCCTCACCCACCTGTGCAACCCCAGGACCCTTGCACATGTGGCTGCCTTTGCTTCCTCCTCACGCTGCTGTCCTGGCTAAGGTGTCTCTTTTCCAGGGATTCTTTTCCCCTGTGGCCCTTCCTTCATGGCCCCTGGCACAGGGCAGTCAGCCGTGGGGTGTGTGGTGGATTAAATCTCCCTCCCTGCCATGAGGCCTGGGGGTGGCATCTGAGCTGTTCCTCCCCGCCCAGCCCCGGCCAGCGACCCCGCCTGCCTGTGGGTGCTCATGCGCGGCCCTTACCCCCGGCTCAGTGTCCCGTGTACTCACGAGGCTCCGCACGGTGAGGCCGCTGCGGCTGGGCGCTGGGCCATCCCGGTTTCCCAGGGCCGCAGCGCCTGCCAGACCTCCGCTCCGGCACCTGGCCAGGCAGCAGGGGCACACGGGGCCCGGAGGCAGGTGCCCGCTCACTGCTTGTGGACTGAGCCCACCCCTCCTGTCCCGGGGAGGCCCGCCTCCAGGGTGTCACGGTTGAACAGAAGCCCCAGAACCATAGGGTTTGGCCACCTTTTCTTCTGTCGAGTAAGGACGTTATTAGGAAAACTCGCTGCCACGTGCTTCCCCTCGGAACTGGCGGGAGGCGTCGGCCACGCAGACGGCCGGCCGAGCGGGGGGTGCGAGCCTGCCTTCCCGTGTCTGACCTGGCCACTGCCTCCTCTGCGTCGGTCTGGGACCCCTCCGGGACGGCTCACTCACAAGTTGTAGCTGGTCCCCCGCGAGCCCTGGGGTGGGGGGCGCATGCTGTTATCTCACGCGGGGCCTGTGTGGCCGGCTGCAGGGGCCACTGCCCAGGAGGGGTTCAGGGGCTGCTCTGGGCCCCTCATGGGCTCCTAGGGAGCTGGCAGCCAGCGGCCAGGGAGGCTGGTTCCCTGGGCTTCACTGGGGAGCTGTGGGGCTCCCCCACGCCCCCTCTCTCCACACGGCCTCCGGGCCCCTGTCCACCTGACTGGGCCTGAGGCACAGAGCCGGGCAGGAGTGGCCTCTGACACGGCCAGCTATCGGGTGCGTCACCCTCATGAGCTGGGGACCCCGTGCAGGCCAGCCTCTGTGCCGGTGCCGATGATGGGGGTGCTGTGTGGGGACACGTGTGCCCCGAGCAGAGCCTGGCCCCGGGCTTCTGGTTGGCACAGAATCTGCTGCAGCGAACGCAGGAGGGAACACCCTACCCCCACAGACCAGCCCCGGCAGCAGAGGGGTTTTGGCGTGAGGGCAAGTGTAGGGTGTTCTGGGGGCCGGTGCCCTGGGCTGGGGATCCCTGTGGGCCCCAGAAGCCCTGGCTGACCCCCGTTCCTGCGGCCCCACGTTCCCGTCTGCTTACCCCAGCCCCTTCCAACCCGGTGGCCTCTGGCCATTTGTCACCTGCCTTCCCGTGCCAGCCCTGAGCAGGCCCCGCCCGTGGAGCCTGGGGTGTGGAGACCGCACCTCCGTTAGGGCCGGTGGCTGCTGTCTGGGGACGCTCCTCAGGGGACCCTTTGCCCCTCGCTGGCCCTGCTGCTTCCTGCGGCGACAGGTTTCTGCACCGTGTGGGTGTCGGCCCTCCCCTCGCTCTGGACCCCAGGGTCTGCCCTCCAGGGGCTGGGGGGACCTGTGTTTCCTCATCTGTGAGAAGAGACCAGAGTACTCATCTGGCTAGAGCCTTCCGGAAGGGTCTCTGATGCCCTCATCTGTGTACCGTCTCCACGCCCGGGAGGAAGAATGGCACGGAGGGCCCAGCAGTGTCCGGCCCCCAGAGCCCCCAGCCCGAGTCCATGCCTGCGTTTCTTTCCCCGACCATGCTCTGGGTCCCTTGTCCCCCATTGAGCACTTAAAATAGAAGTGTTTTTAGCATCTTCCGGTCCTGGAGGTCCGCGGTCCCAAATCAGTGTCAGCCGACTGGAGTCGTGCGGTGGGCAGGGCCGGGCCCTGCTGGGGAGGACGCCCCCCTCGCCCTTCCCGGTCCTGGCGCCGCCCCTGTGGCCCGGGTCCCCCCTGGGTGTCCAGCCCCCACAGCCTGGTTCCTCCCCCCCCCCCCCCGCACTGGCGTCTCTCTTGCTCTCTCCTGTCTCCGACCCTCGCCTCATCCAGCAGGGACCCTGTGATGACACTGGGCCCACCCGTTGTCCAGAATCGCCTCCCACCTCCAAACCCCTAACTCTGGCGTGCCTGCAAAGAGGGGCACAAAGTGGCCTGTTCACACACTGGTCAGCCCGGGGCAGGTGCAGCACGGGGGTGGGGGGACCTGGTCTGGGCCTCGTTCCCAGCAGGGCGCTCACTGTGTGCCCCTCCCCCCACCCAGCCCAACGACCCCGTCACCAACATCTGCCAGGCAGCGGACAAGCAGCTCTTCACCCTGGTTGAGTGGGCCAAGCGCATCCCGCACTTCTCTGAGCTGCCCCTAGACGACCAGGTCATCCTGCTGAGGGCAGGTGAGTGGCCCGTCTGTGGGGGGGGTGTGGGCTGGGGAAGGCGTCAGAGGCGACAGGGCAGGGGCCTTGGGGCCCCGTGGGTGGGCCGGACCCTGGGAAGCCCGTCCCTCCTGCAGCGTGGGGCTCTGGCCCCAGCCCCGCCCTGTGTGGCCCCGCCCCGCCCCCCATAAGGAGGTGGGGGGTCTCTGAGTGGCCTTCTGAGAGGTGGAGGGCTGTCTGGGGATCTCTGGAGAAGGTGAGGGGAGTGCGGCCAGCATGCGCTGCCCCGCAGCGAGGCCTCAGCTCCTTCTCCGGGTGGGGGTTGCAGTGGCGGCAGGCAGGGGGAGCACTGGCACTGGGCTGTGGCTCGGGCACGCTTCCTGACACATGACGCACGTGCCAGTGGAAACCCGTTTGTGCTGTGAGACTAGGGTCCTCAGCGCAAGTTCCTGTATAGGGACAGCAGGGACGGGGGCGGGGGCAGGTGTGCTGGGCCTGCCTTCGGAGGGTGCTGGCCAGGAGCACCCCCACCGCCAGCCTCCTGCCTCGCGGGGCCACCTGCACGTGCTGGGCCCAAGGTGAGGGAGGCAGCAGGGAGAGCAGAGGGACTCCTGAGTGACCCCGCGGTGGTGGGGAGGACAATGCTCTGGGGCGGGCTCTGCCCCTGGGGCCTGGTGGGCCTGGTGCGCAGGGCGGGGCGCCTTCTGGAAGAGCTTCCACTCTAGCCAGGACACAAAACCCAACTCCCAGAGCCATCCGCAGAAGGTGACGGGCCAGGGGCCACAGAGGCCCGCGTGCTCAACGTGACACTGTGACGGGGTAACCCCTGCTGTGCCCTGGGCCTCAGTTTCCCCTTCTGTAAAACGGGGCTACTCCTGGTTTTGTAGGATTGTAGCCAGTATTGAATGGGATAGTCTGAGTGATCCCATCTGCCCCGGAGCCCGGAGCCTTCTGAGCCCTGGGGGGTGTGGCCGTGAATACCGCTGTCCTTGTGAAGGGGCTTGGGGCTTCCCAGTTCTCAAGAGTCCTCCAGAACCAAGCAGAGAAATGGTTTCTATTTCAGTTTTTCTCCCATACCTTCTCGTAACCGTGATGCTTGCTCCGGTCTGTCCGCACTGGGACCTCAGGTGGAGAGAGCGTCCGGTTTGCCTGAGGCTCTGACACACCTTATTTCAGTTTGATGATGCTCTGTTTGGGGCCCCGTGTGGCACACATTAATCCGAGAGTTTGCTGCTGGGACCAGGGTAGCGGAGGCTGCTCTGGGGCTGCCCCAGAGAGAGCCCCCCACATTCGTCATGGCTTGTGCACCCTGTACTTGTGGGAGGAGCCTTCCCCCAGCACATGAGTTTGGGACCACCTGGGTTAAACAGAGCCAAAGAGGGCACTGTGTGCAGGACCTCTCAGGGCCTTTATTGCAGTTTGCACCGTAGAAGAAAAGCATTTCCCAAACATAGGTGCTTGGGAACCTTGTTTCTGTGGCCTGCTCCCTTAGGGGTTCCCCAGCACCCACTTTGGGATGGTCCTGTGATGGCGCCCGCTGCCTTTGGATGGTAGCCCAGTCAGGGGAAGGGTGGCCCCGGGGCCTGGACACAGCCGCGTGACCCTGCACCCTCCTCCGTCCAGGCTGGAACGAGCTGCTCATCGCCTCCTTCTCCCACCGGTCCATCGCCGTGAAGGACGGGATCCTCCTGGCCACCGGGCTGCACGTCCACCGGAACAGCGCCCACAGCGCCGGGGTGGGCGCCATCTTTGACAGGTGGGGCCCCATCCACATTCACATCCCGCTGCTCGTGGGCTCCGTTCAGGCAGGTTTCAGATGGAAATGGAAGTGCAGGGACAGAGTTCACGCCTCCGGATGTCTGTCAGCTGGGGGCACCCAACAGCCGCGGCCTAAGGTCTTGATTTATTTCCTCCCGGCTCACTCTATTCTATTAACACATTTTGTAAACGTTTTATTTTTGAGAGAGAGAAGGAGTGAGCACGAATGGGGGAGGGGCAGAGAGAGAGAGAGGGAGACACAGAATCCGAAGCAGCTCCAGGCCCCGAGCTGTCAGCACAGAGCCCGACACGGGGCTCGAACCCACACACCACGAGATCATGCCCGGAGCCCTGTGCTGGGCGAGGGGCACTGCACTTTCTAAGCAGGAGGAGTTACCGTCTCCTGCAGCTGCTGCAGTTTTAATACATCGAAGCCCGAGTGCTCTGCTTCACCTCCCCGCACCCCTGTGCTCCTCAGCACACACGCAGGGGGGCAGCGCTGGGCCGGCGGGCGGGGGGCGGGGCAGCCCCGCGAGTCCTGCCTAGTTGCTCCGAACACACAGCCCCCTGGGCTCCGCCGGGTGCCTGGGTGCAGAGGAAGGGCTGGGAGAGATGTCGCAGGGTCCCTGGGGTGGGGATGCAGCCCCGGAGCAGTGAGGGAAGGTGGTGTCAGGGGTCCCAGGGAGCCCTGAGTACGAGAACCCTGGAGTCAAGGTGAGCCAGCCCCCCGCCGTCACCCAGGGGAGACTAAACGTGGGAACCACACTGCCCTCTAGGGCCGTTCTGGGAGAGCCCATAAGGATGCCCTCGGGCTTCCTAGGATGTGTCAAGTGTAAACGGGCTGTGGCCGCATACCTGGGCATTTGGATGTGTCTTTGCTTCAGGACTTCTTAGGGCCTTTAACAAGCTGGCGTGCAAGGTGCCAGCAAAGGCGGCTGTGGGGTGCAACACTTCTTGTCCACAGAGGCCTTCTTTAGACGGTCTCGCCTGCTGGGGTCTGCTCTGCTTTAGGAATGCAGCCCCACCACACACCCGGCTGCCGGTTCTGTGTTGCAGCGGTGAGGGGTGACGCTGACAGAGGCGTGGGGCTGCCCGGAGCGGGCCCGCAGCAGCGTCGGAGGCGGCAGCCCCTCCTCCTCGCCCTTCCAGTGAATGGATCGCGTGGCCCTGGCTTCAGGGCCCCTCTGGCCGCAGCACAGGCCATACCCGTCCCCTCCTGCTCTGTCCCCAAGGCTCCCTGGGATCCTTCCCCTCTCCAGCCCACAGACCCCTGGGGCTCCCGGGTCCTCAGGGTGACCATCCAGGCCCTTCCCAGGGCGCCGTCCCTGGTCCCCTGTGGCCCAGCCTCGCCAGCCACTCACCACTTCTTGGGCACAGCCGTCGAGTTTTGGGGGCCAGCAGGCAGGCTGGTGAGGTTGGGGAGCGCAGGCCGCGGGGTGCTGCGGACACGCCGGCATCTAGGACCCCGCTGCCCACAGGGCTGGGCCTGCTGAGCTTGGGTCGGGGCTGTGCTCCGCGCCCACGCCGTCTCCCGCGCGAGCCCTGGGCATTCCGGGGCGGTCCCCGTGAGGGCGCGGCCTGATTCGGCGCGCGGCGCTGCTTCCTCCGCAGGGTGTTGACGGAGCTCGTGTCCAAGATGCGGGACATGCAGATGGACAAGACGGAGCTGGGCTGCCTGCGCGCCATCGTCCTCTTCAACCCTGGTACGGCCCTCCTGGGGCGCCCCGCCGTCCCCCCTTGGCCCCGAACCCTCGCCGGCGCAGCGGCCCTGGGCGGACCGCACGCGTCCCCTCTATGGGGGGAGCGGCCACGCCGCCGCCTCCTGGTGGCTCTCGTGAGCGTGAGAACGTGGCGGCCTCTGCATGCGGTGGCGCTCGGTGACTCATGCTCCTCTTCCGTGGCTTGGCGAGGCCTCTGGCCGAGCCCCGTGGGCACCGGGACCACAGTGTGGCACCGCCGCCCGCCAGAGGCCTGGGCACCAGAAGAGGCGGTGTCTTTGTGAACTTGTGGGCGGGAAGTTCTAGAGCCCAGACTGTCTGCTAGGGGACGGGCTCGTGGCGGCTGTGGGCTTCGTGGGCAAGCTGGGTGAGCTGGTGGGGCCGTGGCAAAGGCAGGGGCCTGGGGGGTGGGGAGCGGGCCCCACCCTCCTGCCTTGCATCAGCTGCAGTGCTGAGGGGTCCGGCTGTGCACCCCTGAATGTCGTCTTGGGGGCAAGCCCGTTTCTCGGGGCATTTTGTCCTCGGTTTACTCTCCAAGCCTGGGGTCCTGCCGGCCTAGGGGGCAGGACCACACGTCTTAGCCCCGCCGGGTGGAGCCCCCGTTCCAGCTGTGCGCGGCCTGGCCTTCACTGAGGCCCGGGTGTGGGGCCGCTGGGGACGGGAAGCAGGAGGCCGGCGCTGGGGCCTTCTCGGGGCCTGGGGGTGCTGAGCTACGGGGAAGCCGGCCACGGCCCCAGGGTGCCCAGGACCCCGGCCCTCCTGCGGCATTGGCGCCGGGCCGCAGTGTCTGCTGGGATGTCGGACTGCCGGCCCCCTGCTGGCGTGACCCCCCCCCCCCCCCCCGGGGCTGCAGCGGCTTCACGCGGCAGCAGGCGGGCAGTGGTGGGCTCCGGCTCCGCCCCCCAGGCCGTCGGGATGCACCGCACTGGGCAGGGACTAGACCCAGGGCCCTGTGAGCCCCGAGTGCGGTTCCAGCAGGTGGTGGCCGCTCCGCAGAGAGAGGGTCTTGGCTGATGCCAGCTTGTTGGGTGTTGGGAAGCCCTGGGAGACAGGGAGGCAGAGAGGATGCTGGACGGAACCTCCTGGCACGGTGGGCTCTGGCTGGTTCCGGAAGCACCACGACGGTCACCCACCGAGCCCTGGCATGTCCTTTGCTCCTTAGATCCCCCCTGACTGCCCCGTGCCCTGGAGGCTCTGTTGGCATCGCCATCCACAGGCAGAGCCCCTCCCGGACTCAGGTCCCACCCTCGGGATCCCAGGGCTCAGGGTGGCTCTAGGCCCCTCCCCCACTCCCTTACGCAGGGCCGGCTGTTTCTGGGGTGAAGGTTCTGAGCTTTCATCCATCTCAGAGGACTGAGTCCCAAGGGCAGCAGGGGTTGGACATCAGCCTGGTTGCCACAGGGAAGTGTGGGGGCGGTCCCGTTGCCTCAGACCACCCCCCCCGGATGGGGAAGCTGTGTCAGGAAGGCCAGGGATGGGCCCGAGGTCACGTGGCCCACAAGGGGCAAGTCAGGCCTCGAGCCCCCAGTGGCCTCATGGGGGGCAGAGCCTCGTCCGAGCGGGGAGCTAGCCTGAGTGCCCAGGAGCCCCATGCAGCTTTCCGGGCGAAGCCTCTGACTCGCGGCCCCTTTGCCCTGCAGACTCCAAGGGGCTCTCGAACCCCGCGGAGGTGGAGGCGCTACGGGAGAAGGTCTATGCGTCCCTGGAGGCGTACTGCAAGCACAAGTACCCCGAACAGCCTGGAAGGTGAGCCCCCCTCCCCTGGGGCCCAGGGCCTCCCTCCTGGGGCACCCCCCCCCCGGCCCCAGGCCAGGCCACCACAGCTCAGGCACGTGTGTGAATTAGAAGGCGGCGCCTCCTCCCTCAGGGAAGCTGTGCGGCAGGGTGGGGACGGGGCGCTGTCTGACCCCGCGCGGGCGCCTGCCGCACCCCTGTAACCCGCCAGAGACGGGTCTGAGCGCAGCAGGTGCCCATTTCCGTGGGGTATGAAAATGAAGTCTCCTCTGCTCCTGAAGGGAACCCCTAGAGGCAGGGCCTTTGCGTGCTGACCCCCAGTGGGGACGGACGCCAGCACACAGTGGGTGCTTTATAAATGTGTGCAGTTTGTCTCCTACCTGACTGGGGGCGCCGGAAGGGCTGGGCCTCGTTTCTGGGTCCGCGGTGCCAAATGCGCAGGGGGTGGCTTGGTGCTGTGTCTGTCGTCCTACTCGGCCCTCCCCCTGCAAGGGGCTCTCCTGGGAGGGCGTGTGCCCCCCGCCCCGACCCCAGACCCCCTTCTCCCCCGCCCACCGGCCGGGGCGCACACTTGAGTGGGCCCCGCCCCCTCCCAGCTCATCTGGTTTGGTTTAAAGTGGAACTTCCCGAGGAAGACGGAGGGCAGGCCTGCCTGTTTTTCCTGGCGCCCCGCCGCAGCCCGTCTCGCCAGCTCAGCAGAAAACCGCTTTCTCTGGCCCCGCTCCAGACTCTGCTGCGTTTTTGCCTTTAAAACGTGGGTTGTATGGCAGCCAACCCCAGGGCTTTGTCCCCTGAAACACAGACGCTGTGAATAGTTAATGAGGCCCCGCGGCCCCTCCAGGGCCCATGTGGTGGCTGGGGGGCAGCCGTGCACGTCCCTCGAGGGGACAGGGCACTGTTCTTGGTGGCTGAGCAAGTAAGCCTGGCGTCCAGGAGCCCCAGCCTTCCCCCCTTCCCTCCCCCAGCCGGTTCCCCCCCACCCCAGGGGCCGGGTAGGGCCTGGGGATCACGCCTCTGGCTCAGCCCCAGTAGAGCTATTTCTGGGGAAGGGGTGGGTGTTGGCATGGGGCACCCGGGATGCCAGTGCTTTATGGGGTGAGGCTTGCTCGAGCACAGACCTGCTGTCCCCGCCTGGGAGCGGCCCCACCTGGGCCTCCCCACGGGAGCCACAGGCACTGCTAATACTCAGACCCACTTTTGTAGCTCTCTCCCCACCTGGAAGTCCTGCTGTGGCTCCCTATTGCCCTCGGAGAAAGCCCACATATTTTAGCTTTCCCACAGTGCCCTCCTCAGCCTGCGCCAGCCCAGCCGCTGTTTTGCCCTGGCCCTTCGTCCCTGGTCTCTGTTCCGTGGTGGGTCTTCCTTCGGGGCCTTCCCACGCCAGGCCCTGGCCTGCTGAGTGACCCACATCCCCCTTGGCTCAGCACAGGCAGGCGCTGCTGCTGCTGCAGCTTCAGGACCAGGTCCCGTCCCCAGGAGGCTGCCAGGTGCCCCCACCAGCACGGGGGTGGGGGCAGGCTGCCCACCACCATGGAGGGGGGTAGGGAGGGCCGCCCACCAGCACGGGGGGGCGCGGGGGGGGAGGGCCGCCTGCCTCCTCTTCCACGGGCTTCCCACAGGTTCGCCAAGCTGCTGCTGCGCCTGCCCGCTCTGCGCTCCATTGGCCTCAAGTGCCTGGAACATCTCTTCTTCTTCAAACTCATCGGGGACACGCCCATCGACACCTTCCTCATGGAGATGCTGGAAGCCCCACACCAAATGACTTAGGCCCGCCGGCCTGTCCTTCGCGCCCGCCTGCCCGCCGGTCTGGCCACCCCACCTGGCTGCCAGCTGCTCTTCTCTGCCGAGCCCGTCCCTGCCCCTTCCCCGCCTGGCCTGCTGGGACGCGGGGGCGCAGCCGCTAAGCCCGAGAGTCCTCGACGCCTCCTCACGTTCAGTGCGGCTCAGCTGGTCGCCGGCCCCGCCCTGGAGCTGTAGCAGCCGCTGGTGTTTGGAACACCCTGAGCTTCCCCCCCTGTGTTTGCAGTGACCCCTCGGCTGCCTGGCAGGTGCCCCGGCCAGCGCACCCTGGCCAGCGTCCGTGGCAGGGCTCAAAGGACCCCGCCTGTGCCGCCCCCGGCCCCCGGGGCAGATGAGAGGGGCTCTGGGGCAGCAGGCTTCCCTCCCCTCCCAGTGAAGGGCGAGCAGCCCCTTTTCCAAAGATGACTTGCAGTTTCACCCCCGAGCCGACCAGAACAGGAGCTGACCCCCGTGCAGGGCTCTGGGGCCACCTCAAAGCCGCAGGGACTGGGGTCACCCACCTCCCCACCTCGGTGTTCCCTCTGCATCAGCCTGGTTTCAGCTTCTTGGCTCACGCAGCCCCGTCCGCCCCAGGGTCACCAGACCCAGTGCGCGGCCCGTCCTCCGTTCCGTGTTCTGTTTCAGCCTGGCAGGAGGGGCAGGCCAGCGCCCGGTCCCCGGAGGGCTAGCCCGCTTCCCGGCCTTCCTAGAAGTCCCGGGCCAGGCCGCTGTGACTCAGCTGACCTCACAGGCAGAGGAGGCCGCTGGGGAGGCCCGCGGGGGCGAGGGGGGGGGCCTTGGAGAGCCAGAAGGGCTTGTGGGCACCGAGGCCTGGCAGGAAGGGGCAGGTGCGGCTGCTTCCTGGAGATGCTGGGAGAGCAGCCCCCTTTGCTGGCCAGCTGCTCCGTGTAGGAGGCTCTTGGAATTGGGGACCGGTGTGAGCCGGCATCCTCGGGCCTGCGGCTAGATGCCCCTCGGGGCAGGCAGCCCGGCTGCCGTCTTGTCTGGGCCACAGCCTTATGTGGGGCTCCATCAGACACTCGCTCCGGCTGATGGCTCCCAGGCCAGCCCAGCACCTGCTTCTGTAGCATCTCGGCCGCCCCGGGCAGGGACACTGCCTCCTGGGGGGTGAGGCTCCGGGCTCCGGGGGTGCAGGGGCTCTCTCAGGTTGAACCGGCTTCTTTTGCACTGTAATGCCCTCCCTTTGGTCTGAGTACTTTCATTCTCACGCCTCATACTCCATGAACCCAGCGTTTGCCACCGGCGGGGGCCCGAGCAGGGATTCACGGGGGGTGAGGGTGGGGAGTGTGCTGGCGGCTCCTGCCTGTTTGGCCCTCGAGGGGATGCTCTGTAGCCCTGGGGGGGGGTGCAAGGGCGCCCCAGGAGCAGGGTGGGGAGAGGCAGGCAAGGCCTCCATGGGGAAGTAGGTGTCGTTCTTTGCCTTCCCAGAGCCCCCGGCCCAGCTGGAAGGTGAGGCTCCAGGCAGAGGCCCTGAGGTGGCACGAAACCCCCCTTTATCCACCGGTCACCTGCTTGTCACATGGGGAGGTGGCAGAGGCAGGGTGTGCTAGGGTCGGCCCAGCTCCCAGGCACTCCCCAAATTCTCGGCAGCCTTTGGGGGCTCCGTTGTGACAAGCAGTGATGGAGGCACTCTTGGGGACTCTGTCTCGGGGTCCCCCCAGTTGTGGGAATGGCAGACTGCCCCGCACCCAGTGCCCCTGGTGTCTCCTGCACCCCGTCATTCCGGCCCCGCCCCCTTGCACCCCCTCGGGAATGGGGGCCCTTGCCTCTTCCTGGGAACTTCAGTCCGTAAAGCACTGGGGCCCCCAGGCTACTGCCTTGCCAGCCGAAGCCCCCAGCCCCTCACCCCCCCCCACCCCCAGCCCACAGGCACAGCATCCCGGGCCCTCGGGGCTGCCCTTCGCTCTTCATCTGTCTGTTGCCCTTGGCATCCATCCAGTGCTGTTCGAGGAGGTTGTAAATGGGGAGATGGCACATTGCTCAGTAGAGAGGTAGGATTTTTATTTAACCAGACCTTTAGTAGTATTACCAATCTGGTTCAATTAAGGTGATTTTTTTGTAATTATTATTATTATTATTATTATTATGGTGGGACAATCTTTAATTTTCTAAAGATAGCACTAACATCAGCTCGTTAGCCACCTCTTGCCCGTCCCTGCCTCGGCCGGGCTGGACGCTGCCCGGGCCCCGGGCCCGCAGGCGCCTCTGGCCCTCGCTCCGCCGACTCGCCGCCCCGCTCTGACATTCCCACGGGGTTCCCACCGCAGAGGCCCACGGCCCACGTCTGCGGGGCGTCAGCAAAGCCAGGCTCCGGCTTGCCCCCACGTCAAGCGTCTCCTGGGAAGCCAGCCTGCCCTTGTCACCTGGAAGACACGGTCTCTGGGGGAAGATGGCCCCACACCCTCGGCCTTCCAAGCCTCGGTGTTCTAGAGGATTTGAGCTGGCGGCCCCGCGGCAAGCGTGGGAAGCCAGGCCAGAGCTCCCTCCTCTGTGGGGGCCCCTCGGAGGGCCCGGCCGGACAGTGCCGCCAGTGGGTAACCAGCTGATGTTGTCCCCATCACGGAATTCCGGCGCATGGCCTGGTCCCTGGCCACGCAGGGGTGTGGTGTGAAGTGTCCGTGCTGTACAGAGAGAAACCGCCAGAGCCGCACGCCGCCGCCACACAGCACACGCGTAGCAGTCAACACCGTTTTGTTTTCATTTTTAGTCCAGACTTTCCCCCTCCTCCCGGTTTCCTACACGTTTGCTTCACGTAAGCAAGTAATAAGGACCCTCCTCTGGTGAAATCCGGTTCGAATGAATATCTCAAGGCAAGGAGTGCATCTATTTTAAGATGCTTTGGAGCAAGCAGCTTTACTGGCCCCCAATCTGTAGCCACGCCTTAGCTGGGACGCGTAGCTAACGATTTAGAAAGGTTGACGCGTACACACAGAGATAAAATGTCTAAAGCATCGGGAAAGGTAAAAAAAAAATCTATTTTTGTACAAATGTAATTTTATCCCTCATGTATACTTGGATGATGGGGGCGGGGCCTATTTTGTTTCTGCGTCTAGAGCGGAGGAGGCGCTTCCTCAGTGAAGAGTGGGGTGTCCCTGCCCCCTGCGCGGACGTCCCCCTCGGGCAGGGGCGGGGCGAGGTCTCCGGAGCCTGGCGCTGCCCTCCCCGCTGCCCTGCCGGACTCGGTCGGACTGTGCGCTTCCTTCCCCGCAGCCGCCGCGGCAGGTGCCGGGCAGGGACGAACAGCGGTGTCGGATCGTGGAAAGAAACAGACACTGAGAGGAGAAACGAAATACGAGCGTTTGAAAATCCATCCCCACGTTCTCGTTTGTCCTCGTGGGGGGCGTCGGGCGCCGGTCTGGAAGTCGGGGTGGGCCGGGCCTCCGGCTGCCGCCCAGGTGGGGGGCCTTGGTGGGGGTCCTGGCCGGTCCTCCTGGAGCCCCCCTGCGCCCAGGGCTGGGCCAGAGGGCCCCCCACACCCCTGGGCACCCGTGTGCTGCAGCCTGCCTGGCCCCGGGCCGCCCGAGCTGGATGGGTGAGCCGCTCACACACAGGCCCACAAAATGGATGGGGTCATCTGGCTGCCCCACTAATAACGGGGTGGTGACACCCCATCTGCTCCGTCCCATGTGATAAATGCTCTTCATCCCCGCGCCGTCTGTGGGCCCGACCACGGTTTGGAGGTGGTGCCTGTACCTCCTCGTGCGCCCTCTGTCCAGGGGGCACCTTCCCAGGGAGGCCCTGGGCACCCGGAGCCGGAGTCCTGAGGGCAGCAGACAGCTGGCCTGAGGGCGAGGGCCGCTCCCAGCCAGAGGGGGTGAGCCCGACAAGGCCCCCGGCTCCCCTTTTGTGCCCCTCCCCAGAATGTGCTCACACGCACACGTGCACAAACACGCCTGTGTCACACGCAACATAATATGCACACACACTGACATTCCCACCCTCCTGCACACACAACGTAAACGCGCACACCACGCACGCACACAGTTCCCGTGCACGTGCACACACGGATACGAGGACCTCACCAGCCCCAGGAAGTGTGAGGCGGGCGCAGCGTGAGCGGCTCACCCGCGTTCTTCCGGGTTTGTTGGTGAGGCGGCCGCATGCCGACACCGTGAGTCGCTCCCTGGTTCCCGTGGCTGAGTCCGGGCACCAGTGGGGCTGCTTCCTGGTCTGGAGAGAGAGTCGGTCGGGGGCCGCCCGGAGAGTGGGAGGGCGCCTCCCCGCCGACGGGCCCCTCGTCCGGCCGTCCACGGGACCGGGCGTTTCTGGGCGGGTCGTGTTCCGCAAGCAGGCGCCAGCCCAGCCCTGGACGAGGCCCCCGGGAGTGGTCGTGGGGGGGGGGGTCTCCTGTGGGCTGTGAGGGCCCTCGGGATATGTGTCCCCATGAGAGCGCGGGCCTGACAGGTGCAGGGCCAGGAGGGGCTGCGAGGGTCCCGGGGGGAGACCCAGGAAGCAGTGCTCCTCTGGGTTGGGTGCGGGAGGGCAGACCCGCATCTTCCTAACGAGCCGCGGGAGCAGGTGAGGGGGCTTGGGACCCAGCCGCTTGGCCCTCTCTGTTGGCCTGAGTCAGCTCCGGGTGGTGGGGGGCTGAGATGACGTCCGTGGGGGCCACTCCTGCCCTAACCCAGGGTCCTCCCAGCATTCTCCAGGACGCAGGCTCCGGGGAGCGCGCCTGGGGGGAGGGGCGCGGAGGAGCCAGGGTGAAGGCGGCGCCAACAGGCAAGTGAGTGCAGGTGGGCGAGGCCCTGACAGCAGCTTCCTGCGGTGACACGGGGCCCCAGTGACCCCGCAGATCGGGAGGCCTGCTGTGCGCCACTGGGTTTCCAGCAGTCAAGCAGAGACCCCGGGCTGCGCGAGGGCGGCCCGGCCACCTGGCCTCAGGCCTCCTGCTGCCTGGGCGACACCTGCCCGGGGGTGAAACCTGCCCGGGGCGGTCCCCTGGACCAGAGATGCTGGACTTGACTGTCACCAGCACGGTCAGTGGTGACAGGCCAGGCTTGCAGGGCTTGGGCTTGTAACTGGAGAGGTGGTGGGGGGCAAGGGGTTTTGGGGGCCAGTGCTGGGCCCCCACTGTCTGGTGACAGGAAGGGGCTGGCCCTGCCATCGGAAGCGAGTGGGCAGTGTGATGGGAGCATGGGCATGCTTGGGAAATGGGTGGGGAGAGACCCTGCCTAGGACACAGGACAGGCGGGTGCCATTGCTGGCCATGAGGGTGGCAGCACCCAGTGACAGGAACCCAGGGGAGCTGGTCAAGGCAGTGGTGGGGACCTCAGGCAGCAAGGGGCTGGGGCGCGGGAGGGGGGACACGTAAAGATCTCAGTCCCCAGCTCCCAGCAGCCCCTAGTGCCCAAGCAGCCCCTCTGTGCCGAAGCTCGGGGGCTGCTGGTGACCTTGTGTCCTGGGGGCGTCAGGGGACCCCGCCATTCCATCCAGCGTTTCCTGCCACAGAGCCCAGGGCGCCCAGGGCAGCCTCCCAGTCGCACACACAGCCCCTGGGGAGTCCTGGGTGGGGAGAGGAGCCCAGCCCAGAAGCAGGGCGCCCGAGGTGTGGAGCAGCACTGCCCCCTGCTGGAGGCGCCGGGGCTGAGCCCACCCTGCTTCCTCCCGTCCCTTTTTGTCCATCCGTCCATTCGCAGGGGCTTCTAATTCTCTGTGCATTAGCGTCACTGGCCCCCGGCCCCCGAGCCGATTACCTGTGACGGTCTGGGGTGGACGTGCCTGGGACGGGGCCAGGCAGCCCGGCCACTGTATGCTTCTCCTGGGCCTCAGTTTCCCCCTCCCCACAATGGAGGTGAAAGGTCCCACACCCCAGAACCGTGATGTGGGTGTACAAGACCTTGGTCATCCAGACTAAATGCTCTGAAGTCACCACTTCCTGTTTTATTTTGCTGTGAAGAGGCTCTGACACAGGGCAAGGTCCTGGATGGGGTGGGGGCTGGGCCCCTGGAGACTTGGCCCCCAGGGCGCCACGTCTGGGCAAGGCCAGCGCTGTGGGGGTTTGGGGCCTGGGCCAGGATGTGGGGCATCGTTGTGCCCTTGAAGGTGAAAATCCAAGGGCAGGTTGGAGATGCCTGGGGGGGGGGGAATCTGGAGGGTGGGGGCTTCATTCATTCACTCATTCACTGCACAACAGGCCCCATCCCTTGGCCTCCACAGCGCGACCCGGGCACAGCCTTTCCTGATCCTCAGCCTCAGGCCCGATCTTGACCCCTGCCTGCCTCCCTGGCCTCAGTCTCCTGTCCGTGGCCGGGTGGACGCCGTGGGGAGCATGCTCCACGAAGGCCCGGAGCTGAGTCACCTCGCTACTGCTCAGGGAAGAAGTCGGGGCCGGGAGGGAAGGGGACCACTCAGGGTCGGACAGGGCAGTGCAGCCTGGGCCTCTGCCTCCAGGCAGTACTCGGGAGAAGAGTGGGCTGCCCGACGCCTGCGGACCTCCCCCTTAGCTGGACCTCTGGCTCCCTGAGGCCACATCTGTGTCCCTCAGAGGAGGCCGGGAGGCAGGGGGTGGGTCCCCCAGAGCGAGATGCCATCCAGCGATCGCCCTGCCCTGAAAACATGCCCATCCCAGACCTGCACCCAAACACCATGGTGGCTTTGGTCGCCATCACGCAAACCGGAAAGCGGCCAAGACGCCCTCTAGTAGGTGACAGACAGACAGACTGACATCCATCCAGACATGGAGTGCCCTTAGCAATGACAAGAAATGAGCAGTCAAGCTGCAGAGGGACCTGGCTGCATCATAAGCATATGCAGGCGAGTGGCGGAGACCTGGGAGAGAGGGCGACTCCGTGTGACTCCACTTGCCAGGGTTCTGGAAGGCGGCACTGAGCGGGCAAGCAGACGCTGGTTTCCAGGGTTTTGAGTGGGGAAGGCTGGGCAGGGGGAGCACAGGGGACTCTTCAGGGCGGCGAACCCCAAAATGGTGGGCACGTGGCACTATGCATCTGTCAACACCCACAGCCCTTGGCCACACCAACAGGGAACCTGGCTGTGGGCAAACCGAGGGCTTCAGGCGGTCCGGCGGATGCCTGGGCGGATGTGATGGGCACAGAACAGGCCCCCGTATGTAACGCAGGTGTGTGGGGCTGCCTCACTGAGGGTGGGTGGGGGTGGGGCAGAGGTGGGGGGGGGTTTGGAAAGGTGAAGGCGGAGGGTGTGTGTGTGGGCCAGCGGGTGCTCTGGCCCACGAAGCCACTCCCGAGGCTGCAGGGTGCTGGGTCTGGCACTGCCTTTAAGTGGGAGGGAGTCAGGCCTGTCCGTGTTGGGGGGTGGGGG
Organism: Hyaena hyaena; assembly: GCF_003009895.1. Classification (NCBI taxonomy): domain Eukaryota; kingdom Metazoa; phylum Chordata; class Mammalia; order Carnivora; family Hyaenidae; genus Hyaena; species Hyaena hyaena. The sequence continues at coordinate 611,884 of NW_024081144.1, read as the reverse complement.
ACGGGCTGGCGGGGACGGAGGCCGCGGCCACCACGCGGAGGGTCAGAGCTGGAGGCGGGGGGTGCCGCCCTGCTGGCTTCCTACGGGAACCGCTGCGGGTTCCCTGCCCTGCTCTGCACGCTGAGGGTGGGGGCCCAGACCCTGGCCTCTGACTGGGGCTGATTCTAGGGCTGGGGAGGCCGGAGAGGGAAAGGGGTCAAGTCAACCAGAACAGCGAAAGCCCAGGAGTGGGGCCGATGGGACAGACACGGGGTGTGACCGCACAGCTCCGGGAGGCCCGGGGCGGCCAGAGTGAAGCGGCGCTGGCGGGCGGCTCCAGGTGACTCACAGACTCACGGGGGTGAACAGATGACAGGAGTCGTCAAAGCGCCGGTGAGAAAAATGCCAGAAAATTGGCGTAGATGCTTCGCACCCGGGAGGTGGTGCCTGACCCCACTCCCGAGTGCGGGCTGGGCAGAGGGACGGCGTCAGAGGGGAGATGAAGAGGGACTCCTCGGTGCGGAAACCTGGCAACGTGACCCTGGCCAGTGGCCAGAGCCACCGCCGGTGACAGCCACGGCGTGCGCCCCGGGATGATGTGATGACAGCGGTGCCTCTCCCTTGTGGTGTCCACCCCCCACCAAGCACCCACCCGGGAAACAGATCCAGCTAAGGGACACCCCACGGGACACCCGCCCATCCTCCTCGGAACCAGGGAAGTCTGAGGAACTCGGTCCAGAGGGGCTCAAGGAGACGCAGTGGTCAAGTGTCACCTGGGGTCTTGGATAGGGCCCCGGGGGCAGGAAGAAGGCATCAGGTGAAAAACAAAGAAGGTCCCAGGAAGGCGTGAGCGTGACGCACCAGCCCCGCCTAGTTTGTTAGGACAAATGTGTCCAGCGGTGTGAGAGGCCAGCACAGAAGGGCCGCTTGGGGGGGGGGGTGCTGAGCCATCTTTGCACCTCTCCCTAAATCTAATGCTGTTCTGAATCCAACAAGTTTATTTAGAAAATTGAAGCGGCATGTGTACATCAAAAATGTCATCGACCGTGGTCTGGGCACTTATGGAAACCAATGCGTTTGCTTGTGAGATATTCCAGCTGTTGTAAATGAGGACTTGGCTTTTCCAGAAAGATTCCACAGCGAGCCTTTATTAGTATCTCATATTTAGAGGGGAGAGAGAGGGAGAGAGGTGGGGGGAGGAGAGAGAGGTGGGGCAGGGAGGCAGAGAGGTGGATGTAGGGGTGAGAGGAGAGGTGGGGGAGGGAGAGGAAAGGTACGGGGAGGGAAGGAGGGAGGTGGGGAGAGGAGAGAGGTGGGGGAGGGAGGGGGAAGTTAGCAGGAGGGAGGGGAGGGAAGGAGGGGTGCCCAGGCTCCGGCGCGCACCGGGGACCTCGGAGGCAGGGGCCACGTTACCCCCTGCGGCTCAGCCCCTAGCTCCCCCCCAGAGCACCGGCCAAGCTCTAGGCCGGCCCGACCTGGGTTGGGGAGGCCCTGGGGCCAGGAGTCTGCGGGGCGGGCCTTCCCACTAGACAGGCAGGGTTTCTGAGAGTTTCTCCCTGTCCAGGGTTGGGTGGCCATGGGTGTGGGAGGGAAGAGCAAGTAAGGTGTCAGTGCCGGGGGTGGGGGTGGGTGTGCAAGGTGGGACTCGCCTGGGCTGCGGGGTCCCTGGTGAGCAAGGTGGAGGCTGCCCACGGGGCTGAGGACCAAGATACGGGGGTTGCTGGGGGGCCATGAGGTCTTGAGGGTGGGGGGCAGGTTGGAGGAAAGGGCGCGGGAGTTTGCCAGTGAGGACACAGGCAGGGAGCGTTGGATGCAACAGTAAGTGATGTTTTCATTAGGAAGAAGAAAAAGCGATTCACACACAGGAAAATAACGAGTTCGGAGGAAACGGACCGTGGATTGAGGGGCCGGCTGACTGCCGGCTCCAGCCGGTAGCAGAGCTGCCCGGGCCCTGCGCTGAGAGGGAGGCTGAGGTCGTGTGTGGGTGCAGGAGGCGGTCGCCTCATGGGCTGGGGGTGCGGCGGCTTCCGGAGAGAGGAGGCCGTGCGCCCGCCCGCCAGCCAGCCGGGACGGTCACTGTGCGCCTGCTCCCCTGGGTCAGTTGGGGGTCAGTGGGCAGCTGGCTTGAAGGCCTGGAGACGGCTACCGTGGGCGGCCACCCTGTGACCTTGGGCAGGCCCTCTTAGGGCTCCAGAGACGCCAGCAGCCCCTGGGCCCCTTCCCTGCCCAGGGGTCACAGCCGCTTGTAAAGCTGGGTTGCACGTCTCTCGGTCGACAGTGGGTGGTGCTATCCAATTATTCCAAGCTGAGAGTCCCTCAATTTTGCAACTTTAGGGTATAAGTTAATACATAATATATATACGATATATAATACATGTGTATATTATATATATATTAAGCTAGGAAACAAGCAATGGAGCCTGCCTTGGCACACGCTGAACTCTGCGGATTACAGCACCGAACTGAGTCAGATGCACAGTGACATTTCACGAGCTCTTTTTATTCCGTGCAAACCTCTTTCCCGGACTTGGGAGGATGCACGTGGGCATGATCCCGACACGAAGTAACCTCCGCGGGGAACGGGACGGCCGGGAAACTGCCACAGCTGGAGGTTTGGGGCCTTCTCCCCGAGAAGCCCTGCCCCACTGGACAGGTGCAAAGCGCCTGGACGGAGCCTGGCCTCCGCAGGTGCCTCCGGAGACTGCGGCGCAGGTTGTCCGCACCCGCGGCCGCCACCAGAGGGCGGCGTCGCCCCGCTGAGCGCCGCCCGCCGCTGGCCGTGAACCCTGCGGGTTGGTAAGCCTGCCGTCTCCCAACCGTCTCCGGCCCGCCCCTCCCCGCGCCTAGGCGCCCTGGCTGCCTAAGGGCTGGTCAGGGGCAGGCGCCCCTGGGGCCCCGTAGCTGCCCGACCTGGAGCGCAGGAGCTCGAGGGGCCCCATATCAGCATCTCTTGGCTGAGGGTCCTCTTTTCCTTAAATGCTTGTCTTTCCCACACCTTGTTCTGGAAACAGCAGAAAACAGGGAGGGCCCTTTACGAGCCCTGCAGGAAGGCCCCGGAACCCTGTGAGCTGCTCGTCGCCCCTGCATGCCCCTCCCAGCTGGGAGGGAGGGTGGCCTGCTCCTGGGGGTGAGGAAGGATGGGGATCAAGAGCCCCGGCCAGGCCTGGGGGAGGTGCAGCTGGGCCCCCTCTGGGCCTGACCTTGTCAGGTGTGAAGTGCTTACCAATTTTGACCACCTGGGACCCCAGTGTGAGGCCCCGGCCTGTCCCCAGAGTCTGCAGGAAGCCCCCGGAGGGCCCCTTTCCGGTTCTGAGCAAGACACGTGAGAGAAGGGGAGCGAGGGACATGGCCGGAGCCCGTGCAGGGCGTGCGGCAGCCACTGTGGGGGCCAGGCCGTCGGCCCCAGCGGAGCCCTCTGAGGTGGGAAGACAGTCCGGGTGCGTAGTGGGAGCAGGCCTCAAGGAGGAGCCGACCATGCAAAGATCCAGGGAAGGGCCTCCCAGCAGGGAAGAGCAGGTGCGAAGGCTCAGAGGTGGGAGCGTGTCGGGTGTTCAAAGAACAGCTCAGAGTAGAGAAGGGGAGAGAGGCAGCCCGTGCGTGGGGCCGTGGGGAGGCCGGGTAGGGGCCGGGCAGCACGAGGGCTCACACTGCTGGGCATCAGTCAGACACCTCCGGTTCCAGAAGCCTCCTCCCACCCCCTCTCAAGTGCCTCTGCCCCTTGCCACCCTTCCTTGACCCTCCTGCTTCCCTCCTCGGCCTTGCAGACTCTGAGATAAAGGCCGGCGCTAAGCCTTCCCCCCAAACGCCCAGCTGGTCAGGGGCGTGCTCCCCTCCTTGCTCATGGGAGCTCCCTGCCTTCTCCCTGGGGCACCCTGAGAGTCCAGCACGGACCAGGCGCCCCATGGAGCTGAGCACAGGACCTGGGGGTGGGCCACAGACCCGGAGGAGGGGGCTGCTCTTCAGTAAGCTTCACGTGTGTCATTCATTCATTCAGCAAACACTGCCTGGAAATCTGGGCTGGTTCCACAGAGAGCAGGTAGCGGAGTCCCTGCGACCGACATGCCGCGTGGGCCACATGTGGGATTCAAAATGTTCTAGTGGTCGCATCAAGAGCCACATGAATTTTAGTAATTTTTAAAAATTTAATCCAGTATGTTGAGTTATTATTATTTCAATATGCAAGCAATGTAAGTTACTAATGAGCTATTTTTCATTTGGTTTGGGGGTACAAAGTCTTCGAGGTTTGGGATATATTTACACTTCCAGCCAGCCCATCCCCATGTGCCCAGTTCAAGCTCTTGAAAGCCACACGTGGCCAGTGGCTGGCGTATGGGACCGTGAAAGTCCATTCTCATGGGGCTGCGTGCAGGCAGCAAATGTGGGCTGATGTGTGTCAGGAGGAGGTCACGTTCAAGGTCCTGTGCGAGCACAGAGGACAAAGAAACCCGGGGAGGGGGAGCCGGAAGGTATTCCCATCGAGCTGGGTGCTGAAGGCCGAATAGGAGTTCTTGGAGCACAAATCTTCGACTTTCCTTCCTGGTCCCCGGGGGAGGGCTCCTGAAGACCCAGGACAGTCTGAGGAAATCAAGGACCTTCAGTCACCTCCCCACCAGGTGCTCCTGAAGGAACCATTGGTTTAAATCCCCTCAGTTCTGCCCCTGGGGCCAGTGCTGATGTTTCCCGCCCTCGAGGTGCCGACACTGAGGTCTGGGGCTTCAGCTACTGCAGGTGGGCCCGCATCCCGAGCTGCACTGGCCGGCCCGTACCCGCCTGGTGCCACTGCTGCTGCTGCTAAGGCCGTAGTGCATGTGCTGTGTGCTACCAGCGAGGAGTCTCAAAACTTGTCAGTGAGCAGGCAGGATTGTCTGGTTCCTGCTGGTCTGGTCCCCTTCAGGCCTAACTGAATGTCTCTTGCAGCTGCTGGGCCCAGGCCCGGCCGCCTGGATGCCACCTGCTTCCACAGCTCTCCCCCCGGCCTCACCCGGAAAGCCACGGTGCTCACCAAAGCCCTTCGAGACGGATCCTCCAAAATGTGTCCACCAAGAATCAAAAGATACAACCTGGATCAGGGACATCTCTGGGCGGGCGCCCAGTGTGCGGTGGCTGAGGGCTGTGACAGCCCTGGGTGACCGCAGACAGGTCCCTTCCACTCTCCGGAGGTGTGGACTTTCCCTGCCGTCAGAGGAGGGGGCTGTTCGGGGAGGGGGGACAGCACGCAGACCCCCCCCGCCTCCCCGAAGCTCCCTGTTGTGTGGGCACTGAGGCCTCATCCCAAGGGGAGAAACGGTGTCCCCACCCCCGCCCCCCACTGACAAACTTGCTGCATGTTCCACGGCCGAAATGGTCCTATCGCGTTCTTCTTGGGGGGCTGGGCTGGTGCAAGAGGCCACGTGGGTGCGTGGGAGGAGCGTGGGCCTCAGTGTGACGCTGGGCGTGTCTGAGCTCCGTGACACCCGTCCGGCCTTTGCTCATCACCTGTAAGGGGGATGTAACAGCAGGCATCTGCCACCCCCACCCCCCCGGGGGTCAGCCATGTGTCAGGTGGGGCTGGAAGTTTGCCTGACGCTCTTCTTCCCCGCCCTCCCCTACTTGGGCTCCTTTAGGTCCAGTGCTTCCCAGCACAGGGCACGGTGGGGGGGGTCCCTGGGCAGGAACGGGTTAACTCAGCAGACCTGCTGTGCCCAGCGCTTGCACATTCCAAAGGTCCGGCCTTGGCCCACGGAGTCTCTGCTGCTGACGGCCTCGATGGGCGCCCTGGGGCCAATGGTATCAGCTCTTCCTGGGGGGTGGGGGGGGGCGGCGGACGGGAGGCAATTTCAGGCTACGTGACCAACGCCCCGTGAGAACCTGGACACCTGAGCTCGGACGGTTTCCCGGGTCTCTGCATCGCGCATGTGGTCACACAGGGTGTTGGGGAGCCGGCCGCCGGCTGCGGGTGACTGTGAGCTCAGCGGCTTGTGTGTCCTCGTGAATCGCTGAACCTGAGCTTGGTCCGGGGGTCCCCTGGGCAGGTGCGTGGGGAAGGTGTCGGCCTCATCTCCCTCGCCGCCCACAGAGGGCAGTCCTGTTGCACGCATGTGACATCTGGCTGAGGCCTCCCCGGGGCCTCTGACACCTCTGTCCTCCGGTCCACCTTCCCAGCTCTGCCCGCCCAGAGCAGCCACCTGCTCTCCCAGGTTCCCGCCCAGAGCCAGGCGTGCGGAGGCTCTGTGGGCGCGGGGGCAGTGTTAGCGCGCCCACCCCGTCCCAGATCCGAACCTGCGGGGCACGGAGTGGAGGGGACACTGCCTGGCAGAGCTTTGGACGTGCAGACTCCGTGTCATCTCAGAAGCTGAGAGCTCGGGGGCTGGGAGGGGCTTCCGGAGGCCGCATCTGGACCTTTGTGCTCTGGCTCCGGGCTTTGCTGGTGGCAGCTGGGCTGGGGAGGCCTGGCCCACCCTGCAGCCACCCCCCCAGGGCCACCCCGACCGGCCTTCCCGGAGGTGCCTCAGGGCCCAGCAGTGGGTCTGTCCAGCCTTCGGGCCTCTGCTCAGTCATCCCCCGGCCTGACCCTTCCCCCCGCCTGGGTCTGGGGAAAACTGGGCTCCGCTGGGGGCACAGGGCCCCTTCCCCATGAGCCCCTGGAGCCTGCCCTCCCTGTTGGGCTCCACAGCCGCCTCTGGGGGAGCCCGGGTCGTCGGGGCGGCCCCGGTGCCAGCGCAGGGCGAGGCTGCTTTTAACGAAAGCTCCCGGCACAGCCTCTACCGCGTGGAAACGGAGGCTCCGCGCGGAGACGTGGCTTCCCCGTGGCTGCTTAGCCTCCGCCGCGGGTCCGGATGCCCTGCGCCGCTCCCCTGCCCTTCCCTGGGCCCCGGCCTCCCTCGGCCCACGCCTGGCATCCAGGGAGAGGGGCTGTCTCTAACGGCCTCCGGCCCCAGGCCTGTGGCCTCGCAGGGTCCGGACCCGGGGCGTGGGGGAGGCAGAGGGCCGGGCCCGGCCTGGGGCCTGCCGCCTCCCTGGCCTGCAGACGTGGCTGGCCGCCCCCGCCCCGCCACGTCGCCACTTCCACCCGGCCGGCAGGAAGCTGCTCGCTCTTGCTCTCTTTTTTGTGAATTTTTGGAGGGTTGTTGTTGCAGGAAACATCTGGACGTGGTCCAAGGAACATAATGAAAAAAAGAGCGAGAGGGAGCGGGGGAGGAGGCAGAGGTGGGGGGAGGCTCGGAGAAACCATCTGATCTCACTTTGCAGAAGAGGACGATGGCCCCTGCGGGTCCCACAGCCGCTCCGAAGTGGGCCGTGCGGTGACGTCAGGGGGAAAGCACGAAGCTCTGAGCGCCGGTGACACACAGCACGGGATGGGTCCCAGGCCGGCTCCTGGCTTTCGCATCAGGACAGTCGATGGGCCACGGGGTCTTTTCCAGAAGCGAGGGCAGCAGAACAGGGTCCCCTGCTGCGGACTTCCTGGGGTGTCTGGCCGGGCGCCCCCGCTGTGGGAGGGGCCGCAGAGGAGAAGCGCTCCGCGGGGCTCCTCCCCCAGGCTCAGTCTCTGTCGAGTCTCCCGGCTCCCGGGGCACGAACCCGGGCTTGGCCCAGCCCACTCTGCTCTGCCCGCGGCCGTGCCTTTGGCATCGCGGGCTCCCGGGTCTGGGGGGGTGCCCTGGGGCTGCCTCTGGGCCCCCCAGTTCAGAGTGCCCCCATTCCAGTGCCCTGTGGTGTGGGGCCGAGTGTCGGTGACCCTCACAGCGTCCCCAGGGCCCGGCCACCTCCGCGCCGGAGCGGGAGTGAGGGTGGTGTCCCTGGTCAGGGCCTGGCCTGTCCCGGCACCGCCAGCGGGGGCTCCAGAGGGCCCAGAGCCAGGGGTCCTGGAACGTGGCAGGAGCTGCGCAGGAAAGGATGTCAACTCCCCGTCCTCAGGATTTTAGGGTCTCCTCATACGCTGCCCCCCTTCCCCCCACAAGCGGGCCTCGGCAGAGGGGCCACAAGCCGTCCCAGACAGCCCTGCTGTCCCCGGGGCCATCTGCATGGGGGCCTAGCTTACCGCCATCTCCATGTTTTGTCAGAAATGTTTCTTGAAATAAAACCTAGAAGCGAGGCCCAGTGACATAGCAAGGAGGGGCGGGAGGTGTCTGCCCGAAGGGACTCGGGTTCCTCGCCCGGCTGAACCGTGCCAGCCCTGGGAGCCCCCCCCGTTGTCAGGGCTCCCCTCGGCAGGGCCCCCGTGGGCTCTCAGGGCCCAAGTAGAAAGCGCCCCCCGCTTCCACTCGACAGGTGGGAGGCTGAGGTCCCGGGGGACACTGGGTGCGCGGGCAGGGGGGTGGGCCTGCGGGGGCTGTGGGGCTCGGCCTGGAGCAGCCCCGATGGGCGGGGGTCAGAGCCTGGCTCAGGACAGGGGGTGGGGGGTGGGGGCTGCGTCTGTCTGGGAAGCGATTCAGTGGTGCTGCAGCGGAGCCTTGAGTCATGGGCTGGGGCCTCCTGGCCTGGGGGGGTGGGGGGGTCTGAAGACATTTTTTCCATGGAAAGTAGCCGCTGGCTGTCTGCTCAGCAGGGAGCTCTCTGCCCCCTCCCACCGCCGGTAGGGGCCTTGGCAGCTCCTGCTGATTCTCTTTGTCGGACTTTCCACGGGCCTGGGGCGGGGTGGGGGCGCCAGGCAGGGGTCAGATGGGCGGGCTCCTGCCCGGGGTCGGCCCCCAGCGAGGGCCTGCCCTTTGCGTCTTTGCTTGGCTTTCTGTTTGTCTCACGTCTCACTTTGGGGTGAGATGGGCCTGGCTGGGAGGGGACAGACCTGACTTCCAAGGGAGGGTGGGGTGGGGGCGGGGAGCTGTGGGGGCGGCCAGCGTTGGGGGGGGCTGAAGCCGGTGGCTCCGAGGGTGTTCGCCAACAGGGCTGAGTGTAAGAGCGGCGGCCCCAACCCCCCACCAGGCCCCAGGCGGAGAGGCACCTACCTTACCTGCTCCCTGTGGCCCCCCACCCCATTCTGCATGGGACCCTTGGCCATGAGCCGGTTAGAGATGCTTGCTGCAGCCCCTGAGGCCTCGTCCCTCCGTGGGAAACGCAGGCACCTCCAGGAGCCCCAGAACTTTTGGTGACAGCGGGGGTGGGGGGTGGAGGGTCTGCAGGGATGATATGAGAGCAGAAGCTGTGGCCGAGCTCGGGACACCCCCCCCCCCCATTCCTGTCCGTGGCACGGGCCGGAGGGCTGGCAGTGGACGCAGGCCTCTAACCTGCCGGGGGGGCCGGCTGGCCGGGCGTGGGTGCAGCCTAGGAAAGACCCAGAGTGGGTCATCCCAAGCGGCCTTGGCAACGTGGCCCTGGGGCTCCAATGGCAGAAGCTCTGGGACCCTGCTCCTTCCTCCAGGAAGCCCTTTTGAACCGCCTCTGCCTGTCTGAGTTTCCTTCTCCTTTAGACCCTGCTGTGGACCACACGGCCTGCCCTTTGTATGTTCTGGGTTCTCGTGAATAGATCAGTCTCGTCTCCCTGGAAGTCTCAGCTCCTGGGGGGCCCCCCGTATGCACTGGCTGTGTAGACGGGAGGCCAAGCCGGTGCCAGGCCTGTGGGCTGGCAGAGGGTGATGGGCATTGCAGGCAGACAGGCTTAGCTGGGACTCCCACCCGCCACCTGCGTGGACGTGAGTGTGTTGCCCGTCGCTCTGAGCCTCAGTTTCACCTTCTGTGAATGGGATCATAGCGGCACTGGCCTCCCTGGGTCACTGGGAGGATTTAGTGCTGATAGAGACCCAGGTGCCTGTAGACCTTCCAGGTGTGAGCCTCCTCCAGCATCTGCCCCCCCCCTGCCCTGAGCACCCTGCCTGTGACCCGGGGACACAGCCCCTCACACTGACCAGTAACCTTTTTTTTTCTTTTTTCTTTTTAATGTTTTTTATTTTATTTTTGAGAGAGAGAGACAGCATGAGCGGGGGAGGGGCAGAGAGAGAGGGAGACACAGAATCCCAAGCAGCTCCAGGCTCCAAGCTGTCAGCACAGAGCCCGACGTGGGGCTCAAACTTGTGAACCGTGAGATCATGACCTGAGTTGAAGTCAGGCACTTAACTGACTGAGCCCCCAGGCGCCCCGAGAGGGAGGGCTCTTTAAGAATGCGAACCTGTTTCCTCTTGACCCCTTACCCGTTAATTTTAGCACCCGTGGGGGCTCCTGCCCACGGCGGACACTGCTGCACACCGACTCTAACAGTGGGCTCGGGGCTAGGTCTGCCTTGTCCCCTACGGCCCTGGGCAGCTCCCAGGGGCAGGGCCTGGACCGGGAGAGCCCGGCTGTGCCCTCCTCAGCTCTCTGGCCTTAGGCAACGACGGACCTTTCCTCTGCCTCAGTTTCCCCTTCCGTGCCGCGGGGCCAGATTCCATCTCAGAGGGTTCTAGCGGGGAGTCTGTGAGCTGTGGAACGTGAGCGCCCAGGGCCAGGCTGCGAGCCGCCCGGGGGAGGCTGTGACGACCTCCTGCTGCGGCCACCTGCCTTGTCGCTCTTCCCCAGAGGCCCCAGGGGCTTGCAGGGCAAGGCCTTCAGGGTGTCCCCCAGGACAAGCTCTTGCTCTGCAGCCTGGGGAAACTGAGGCAGCAGAAGAAACCGCCAGAGAATTCACCCTCCCCCGGCGGCTGGCTAGTCACCCTCTGAGTGTGGGCCTCGGGGACCTGGAGACGGCAGGGTCTGGCAGGAAAGGGACACTCCGTGTCACCGAGGGGCTTGGAAGCAAGCTTACCGAGGTGGCCGTGTGCAAAGGCAAGGGTTGTGCAGAGGAGCCTCAAGGGCCTGCGCAGGGCGGGGCCAGGAGCGGTGGGGAGCTGTGGCCGGTGCCGGAGCCAGGGCGGGACGGGGCCTGGCTGGGGGTGCCGGAGGACCGGGGTGCCGCACCGGTGCTGACGGGCCGAGCCGGCAGGAGGCTGGGGTGGAGAGACGTGAGCAGTGGGTCCGCAGGGGACACTTGGGTCACCGAAGTGACAAATGCCCATGTTTGAGAGCTCACTGGCGGACATTCAGGTGGTGCCGAGGCCGTGGCCACCCTTGGCTTCCTGGAGCCCAGGCTGGAAGGCCCTCTGCACTGAGGGCGGGGCTCACACGCGTCTGTGGCCCCAGCACTGGGCTGATGAGTCAGGGCACAGCCTCTCCCAGACGCCGCCTCCAGGCTGGTTGCCTGAGGCTCCGGGGACGGGCTGTCATCCCTGGCTGGCCCAGAGCACCTTCCTCAGCACGCTGCATCCGGGACAGGAGCCGTCTGCACAGGGGAGGTCGGGGCGAGCAGCCGCCCCCACCTGGTCGTACCAACTACACCTGTCTCTGGCCAAATGTCCCCTGGGGGGCACGTGGTTCCGGTGAGGAGTGCGTGGTCCGGAGAAGTGAGTCCTCCCCGCGAGTCCCGCGGGAGTCAGAGCGGCTCAGGTGGGCCTCCTCCAGGGAGCGAGCCTGGTTCTCCACAGGCCAGGCCACGCTTTGTCGTCACCACGCTCTGCCGGGGGCGGGGGTGCCCGCTGCCTCCCTGACCCCACACCGGGAGGGCAGGACCCGCCGTGTGCCCACCGGGGGCCGAATGGGAGAAACAGCCATGCCTGGGACTGGGCCTGGGGTGGGGACGGTCGCCTTCTTTCCTTAGGGAAGGAGGGTGTCGGGGGGGGGGCGGGGGGGGCACGCAGGGACCCAGCCCACAGCCTGGGGGCCGAAGACGGCTCGGGCGCTGCATCTTGCACGGCTTCTGTGGGCAGGGCCCCGGGGCGGGTTTGGACGCGGCACCAGCGAGGGGTCGCTCGGGGCTGGCAGGCGTCTCCGGCGGCCTCACGACACCGTGGCCGGCCAGGGCAGCGCTGCGTTCCGGCCCTCAGGTGGCCCATCCAGCTTGGCCAGGGGCCGGCAGCGACCATTCCCCAGGGGGGCTTTCGTGGCGCTGTCCTGTGGCCTGTTTTCTCACGCACCGGGCACCTCTCCTCCACGGATGCCCATGTCTGTTGGATGGAAGGGTCCAGGCGGTGCTTGAGTGGCACCGGGCCTCCAGCCCCCACTACGTGCACCCTGGACGGCCTGGTGGACTGTCTTCTGGCCTCGGGGGCACGTTGCAATGCACTGGTGTCCATCGGGAGGGACTGTAGCTTCAGGCATGTTACTGAGCTCCCCTGGGCCTCAGTTTCTTCATCTGTAAAATGGGGATAATAATGGAACCCCCTCCCCCTCCTGCTACGGTGAGAAGCCACATGGAGCCTCTAGCCCAGCACCTGGCCGGGAGCAGAGTCCTTGGGCGTCGTCACAACAACTTGCCCCAGGCCAGGGTCTGTGCCCTTGGCCTCTGCCTTTGGAGGGCCGCGCTGGGCCTGGCCGCCTCGGTAGGAGGACCCGGAGGCACACAGCGGGAGGGTAGAGGCAGAGAAGGGGCACTGGCTTCCCACATACAGGCGATGCTCAGTGGCCCTGGGAGGGGGAGCCGGAAGCAGTCCCGGCGCTGTGATGCTAGGTTAACCCCGGCTGCCTGGCTGGAGGAAGGTCGATGCCCTGCTACCGGGCAGGGAGAGAGTGAGGGGAGCCGCTCTGAAGCCGGGCAGGGCAGTGGGGAGGGGGGCGCTGAGCCATGCCAGCTCCTGGGTGGGAGGGTCTTATCAACACACAGAGCTCGCCCCCCCCCCCCCCCGCTGGGTCCCTGGCCAGCTGCTGGTGGCTGGACTCCGGCTCCCTCCTCACGGAGGCAAACCAGACAGTTACGGGGCTCCCCCGCGGCATTTGCCCGCCTGAAGGCAGCCGGCCGGCCGAAGAGTGAGGGCGTCGATCTTGTGCGGCGAAGGGAAAAAATAAACCTTTAAAACAAGCCCGCAATAAGCCCCAGCCAGCAGCATGCCCAGCCTGGCAGGCGGCTCGCGGAATCGATGCAACCGGGAGATGTTAGCGGCTGAGACGGGGTGGCCTCTGCCGTCCTGTCCTGGGCCATCTGGCGTCCGTCCCTGGGAGCGGTGCCCCAGCCCCACCCCACGCTCCAGAAGGTTCCATATTGGTGCAGGTCGCTGGTGAGAATCTCCCCTGACATTTCCATACCAATAGCTTTCATTCCTGGCTACTCAATGCTTCTTTTCCTTAAAAACATGATAGAAGGAGCTTCAAAAGGAGACAGGGCAGGTGTACCCTCGAAGCCTGTGGCCCCCAGGCCTCCGCTTTGGAAGCTGCAGGCTCCCTGTGGACACTGGGTCTGGGGATGACTTCCTCGGTCCCCCAGGGGGGCCACCGCCACCACCCCCTGCAGCGGCGAAATCTAGGTCTCTCCTCACCTGGCTCCCCTTCCTCATCCTCAGTGCACAGCTGAGGCCCTGGGGACCCCTGGGGGCTTGCATGCCCCCCCCGCGCCGTGGCCTGTCCCCCTTGGAGCTACTGGGAAAATGTCCACTTCTGCCCGCGGGCGTCCATCCCCCTGAGTCCCCAGGCCTGGCCGGCGTCGGTGTGCCCTGGACCCCCGCGCGGAGGCCGGGGCCACAGCTCAGGTGGGTCGTGGCGTCTCTGTGGTGGGGGGGTGGGACTGGGATGTGTGAGCCGCCCCCCCCCCAGGCGGGGAGGAAAGAAATCAGGCCGATTTCCACGCCTCCCCAGAGCTAACACTCACGAGTAGACGGCCTCTCCCCGTGGTCTCAGCCTGGCCGACGTGGGGCCTGGGTGGCCAGCCCAGTCTGGGCCAGCAGCCGTCAGCCCCGGAGAGGGTCCTGTCGCTCACCGGGAGTTCAGTCCTCCGGGGGGACTCTGGGTGCGGCTGAGGGTCCCAGCTACGTCTCGTGCTTGTGAGGCCCTGACCCGTGCGGAGGGCATCAGCGTCTGGGGCTCTGACCGCTCATCCCGGGGCTTCCCGGGGAGGGAGAGTGTCCACTAGGGGCCTCTTGTGGGTAGAGCGGGGAGGCCAGAGCCGTTGCCTCTGTCCGGGACCCTGCGTCCCACCGCCGCTCCGCTGCTCTGTCCTGTTCACGTGGCCGGCCTCCCTCGTGCCCAGGCTGTGACCACTGGGCGCCCCGCTCACCTCTGACGTGTGTCCCTGGCTTCGGTCCTGATGGGGCCCATTCTGGGTCTGGGGCCTGCAGGTAAGGTCCCCTGGGCAGGAGTGGAGCTGAGCTCTGGGGGGTCGCCCCCGGCCCTGAACTTCCCCTCTCCTGACAGACACTGAAACAGCCAGAACTCCCACCGATTCTCCTGGGGCCTGTTCCTCTTTCTCAAAAGTCCCTTGTTTGCTTGTAAGTGCCCTCTCCCTCTTCTATCCTCCTAAGATAAACCCCAAACCGAACTGCACCATGAATCACAGTTTCCTGTAGCTCCCAAGTTTCTATGTCCACAGATAAAAATCTGTCTTTTCTCTCATGAATCTGACTTCTGTTGGTTTAATTTGCAGCCCTCCATATAAGAACCTAAGAGGGTAGGAGGGAGTTTTACTTCCCCGACAGAAGATGTCCCTGGAGCCGCCGATGGGATCGGGATGAAGGGCTGGGAGGCAGGCCGGCTCCTGCCTGGGGTGGGGCCTGCTGGCTTCCTCCTGCTGCCGACTGGGGGCCTGGGTCCCTGTGTCCACCTGTCATCCTGGTGGACTCCTACTTACCCGTCCGAGTCCCTCCCAGGCACGGCCTCCTTTCCTGGATGTGCTGCCCTCCAGGAACCAGGCCCTGGGCCAGGTGGTTGGGGTACAATGGGGTCCTTCATGTTTAGACCCATCCCACGTTCCCACTTGCAGGCCGGGCGCGAGGCTCAGAACCCCCGGCTTATGTCTGGGTTGCGCTCCCCAGGCCAGCGCCCTTGGCTATCCCACAACTCACGTGGGGACCTGCCCCAGCTTGGCCATTTGCTCTGAGGTCCAGGCGGGCTCCTCTGCCTCTCTGGGCCTCAGTTTCCCCTCCTGCACCCTGAGAGGCTCTGGTCCAGTTACGCCAGTTGAGCTGGGCCCCTTCCCGGCCTAGGATGTCTGCACGGGGTACGGAGCCATCCACACGGACACGGTATTGCCATTTAGCAGCTGCAGAGCCCGGCACATCAAGAGGTGTATTTTGGCCCTAAAAAGAGGCCATTTGGAGCCAGTGTCTGGCAGCTGGGAGCCCGGGCTGGCGGGAGCGGATGGAGCTGGTGCCTGGGGCCGGGACGCGGGTCAGGCTTGTTTTATGTCAGGGTGACTCGGGCCATGGAGGAGGCGGCGTTGCCAAAACAACGTTTTAAAACAACTCGGAAAATGTGTGGCCACTTCTTTTCCACAGGATTCATACCCAGCCCTCCTGACTCCTTGGGTGAGGTGGGCGCTGGGCAAGGAGGGGGGGTGGACTGGCACGCGACAAAGACACAGAGAGCTCTGCCCCTCCTTGCCCCCCTCCCACTCCCCCTTGCCCCTCAGGCTCTCTGGGACCCCTCACCTCCACCCCAGGGCTCCAGAGCTTTTCTGCTCCTTTACCCCCCCGAGACCACCCTGGGGACTGGGCATAAACCCATTCTGCAGAAGGGTGGTCCACGCACGGCTGATGCTGACGCACTCATGTGAAAGCTGGCAGCTGGACCGGCCGCACAGCGCGTGGGGCCCCCTGCAAAATGAGAACATAGGGCCCCTCATTCAGGAATTGGTAAGACTTTCCAGAGCATGAACCCAGAGGCAGCCTCCTGAGCACGGGGCTGGGGGTCTCAGTCCCCCTCCCCGCCTCACACGGCGCTCAGACCGCGGCCGGCTGGGCGAGCGCGGGGCTCTGGGGAGTCTGGCCCCGGGGCCTGGTCACCGAGCTCTGGCAGAATCCGGGGCCTCCTTCAGCCCATGGGGGTGGCGAGCAGCTCCCTGCAGCCCTGGGGCTTCAGCCAGAGCAGGCACTCGGGCGGGGCCCGGCCACGGCGGCCCAGGACGCTGGAGCCCCTTCCCCAGGTAGCTCCCATGGCCCGGCCTCGACGGTCTTGAAGACGGAGGGTCCGGGCCTGGCCCTGAGAGGACCTGTCCCCCCCCAGTTCCCGGCGGGGGAGTCAGCACCCACTGCGTGGACCCCTGCGCAGGGCATTTCTGAGGGCCGTTGACCACACAGACGCTTCATTCCCACCTACCGCGCTCCTGGCTTCGTCTTCCTTCGTCTGGCGCCCGGAACGGGGTCCCTCCTCCAACAGCGTGGCCGGGCTGTCACGTCAGCTCGGCCGAGGGACGAGGGGCCCTCTCTGGACCCTCGGGTCCGCCCCGCTGGCTGGCCTGGGGAGGGAGCCAGGGTTGCCAGCTGCAATCAGGGCCCGAGACTGGCCTGCTGACCGCCGTGCCCGCATCAGCTTTCCCCGGGAGAGGCGGGGTGCCCTGAGTCCGGGACTTCCCTGTGTCCCCCATTTGAGGGTGTGGACAGCACGTGACGCTTGCCAGGGCCTGGCTCGCCGTGGCCCCGGTCCAGCACTGATGCAGTGGCGCCCCCTGGCCTCCGTGTCCTCTGTGTCCGCGGCGGGAGGTGGCAATCCACCCTCTCCCAGGTGAGGTGACAGGTCAGATGCCGTGCCTGGTGCCCCTCACTGTCCCGCACGGCTGCCCCGCACGGGGCGCTCGCAGGCTCCTGGGGGGCCCGGGAGCCCAACACAGGGTGCAGGGCGCACAGGGTGTGCTCAGCACAGACGCTGTCACCGGCGCCACAGGGGACAAGGGTGTCTCCCTGGGTCCTCACAGGAGCACCAAGGCCCAAGTCTGAGCCGCCCCACGATGTAAGGCCCAAGCTGGGCGAGGCCCTGCCCCTGGCCCTGCTGTGAGCTCCCCCAGGGTGCTGTTGGCTGGTGCATCTGTCTCCCCCCATCCCCTCCCACCCAGAGCCCGAGCCACCAAGGAAGAGCCCCGCCCCCGCAGAACCGGTGCGCAGCTGGTGCTCAGTGCAGTCGCAGTTGGGGGGCATATTCCTGCCTCAGGGCCTTTGCGCCTGCTGGGGGCCTCTGCCGAGAGCACCGCCCCGGGCTTTCCACATCTCTCCATGAGGCTCCGCTCTGGTGTCTGCTTCTGGGCAGGGCCTGGTGCGAAGGGCCGTTCAGGACGCCCCCCACCCTCCCCCGCATGCATCCTCCTCCCCGTCCCCTGGGAGGCATCTCTGTGCACTTCCCTCTCTCTCACTGGCCCCAAAGCCCGGCTGTGGCCCTGGTGCCCGGGGAAGGCCTAGCACATGGAGGTGTGGGGTTGGCCCCAAGAGAAAGCCTGGCCTGCCCTGCTGGTGGGAGGTACCCCCCTTCCAGGACCGGCCCCCTGGGGCCCTCACCCGGACTTCTGGGGAGCCAGGAGGAGTGGGCGCAGGTCCTGGGGGGCAGGGGGGCAGGGTTTTCAAAGGGCCCGAAGGACAGAGCACGAGGGCCCGGCTTTGAGGAGCGGGTGCAGCCAGGCCCTGCGGGGGCTGCAGGGGCGAGGCCGCTGGCCGTGGCGGGGGAGCTGCCACGTGGACGCTGCCTGCTGCCTTCCCTGTCTCCGTACATGTTCCGGAAATGAATTTTTTCCTCCTCCTTCTCTGGGCCTCTTCCCGGGGAGGCTGGGCCCTGGCCAGGGAGCTGTTCCCCGGTGCCCCCCCCCCAACTACTCCACGGGGCCGGGGCTGAGCTGGGAGCCCTCCCTGTCCCCTCTCCTCACCAGACGACCTCTCCACCCCACGAAAGCCACGCCCGACTGCCCGCCCCTGAGCGTGTGTGCAGATTTGCCAGGAACCTGGGTTTGGGGACACAGCCACAGTCAGCTGCCCTTCCGACCCCCACACATTCCGGGGAGGTCTCCAGAAAGCCCTAGACTCCTGGAGCTTCCTTAGCACAGTGCGGGGACACGCCCGGCGCCCCCAGCTGCTAGCCCTCCGGCTCTTGCTTTGCCCCCATGTGATGAGCAAGGTGCTCCCGGAGCTGCTGGGTGGTGAGGGGGTGGCGGGGCGTGGGTCCGGCTGCCAGCTTGGCCACATCTCGGCCATGTAGCCTCGGGCTTCGCTGCCCGGCCCTCGGGACCTCTGTCTACAGAGTGGGCGCCAGCCAGGCCGCAGCTGCTGCTCCCGTCTGTCCAGAGCCCGGCGGCATGGTCCCTGGGGACATTCTAGACCTTTCTGGCCTCCGGCCCTGGTGGGTGGGAAGCCTCAGCCCTCAGCCCTTGGGCGGAGGGGAGCTCGGATCCCGCGGTATAGGACCGGAGCCCCGAAGGAGGGTGTGGGGCAGGCATGCGCAGGGATGCACGGGGCCCCCCGCCCCCCCCGCCCCCTTCCGGCTCAGCCTCTCGGCTTCTCAGGTGTGGACCCAGCGACAGGCTGTGCTCGGCCACCCTGCCGTCAGCATGAGCTGTGGGCTGGACGCAGCCTGCGGGGAGCCCGGGAGGCTGGGGCGGGCGGGCCCAGCGGACTCCTGGGCCTGGGCCCCCAAACACAAAGCGCCCCAGTGCTGGCCGGGCTCTGGCCGGGCCCGGGAGCCGGGAGTCTGGGGCGCGCCAGCTCTGATGAAATCACACTCGAGTGTGGGCTGTGCTGACTCTTGGAATCAGACCCCTGTTCGTGCTCGCCCTCCCTCTCCCTCCCCGCCGCTCCCCGCCTCCCTCTCCCCCTGGCATGGGCTGACTCATGCGCCCTTATAAATGTGCCCTTGAGCTCACTTGGGAACGGGAAAGAATTTTAGGTCTTTGTGGAGGTTTAGGAAACCCGGGGGACAGATCATCCGCAGTTAGGTTTTTAACACCTGTGAAGTGCATTTAAAAATGTCTCGGTGCAGCTTCTGACTCTCCTTTCGGGGGGACGGAAAGGGCTTCGCACTCACGAGTCAAGGAGCCTCCAAAGCAGGCGCCTTGTGTGGCTCTCAGGGCGCTTGTACTGCTTTCCTCCCAGGTCAGCAGAAGGGGCTGTGTGACCGCGTGTGGCCGGCTCCCTCGGCGGCCACGGGTGCCAGCGGGTGTGGCCGGGGTTGGGGGCGGGCTGCCGTGACCCTGCCGTCCCCCCTCGGCCGGTGCCGTGAACCGAGCAGAACCACTCAGCCCCCAGCTGGGGGTTCCTCCTCCCTCAGCGGTCTGTGGGACCCCCAGTTAACGGGAGCAGCGGAGGGATGAGGAAGTGGGGGGCCCGGCGCCGCTCCTCAGCCCTGCCCTCTGGGGACCCTGCCACTTGGAGGAATGGGGCCCCACGGCCCGGCCCTCACTCTCTGCCGGGCACTGCCTGGCCAGAGGGACCCTGTTCTCCACTGCGGATGGGCCTCTCCAGGCCCGGGGTCCTTGCTGCGTGTCCCCCGCCACGGCCTGCCTGTCTCCCTGCACCTCAGCCTCTCCCCCAGATGTTTCCAGGGCCCCGGCTCAGCCTCCCTGACCCCGGCCATAG
Source organism: Hyaena hyaena (assembly GCF_003009895.1). NCBI lineage: Eukaryota > Metazoa > Chordata > Mammalia > Carnivora > Hyaenidae > Hyaena > Hyaena hyaena. The sequence continues at coordinate 592,673 of NW_024081144.1, read as the reverse complement.
CCCCCATCGGCGCGGGGGCGGGGGGGGGGGGTGCTGTCCCAGGGCCGGCGGGCTTCACCGGCTGAGGAGGACGCTCCGAGGCCTGGGGAGCAAGAGTCTCCCTGCGTGTGGCCCCTGACCTTGGCCCGCAGGCCTGCCCTGTGGCCAAGTCCAGCCACACTGCCCATCCAGGACCACGGGCTTGGTCCTGCGCACTCTCTACCCCCGCCTCCCTGCATGCCCCCTGGCTTTCACACCTGGGGTCCCATGCCTGCCCCTGGTGCCCCTTGTCTTTCTCTAGGACCTGAGTGGGCTTCCCAGAGCCTTGGTCCTCAGAGCCCCCATCCGGCTCCTGCCAGATGTACCCCTCCCGGTTCTTCCTGGGGAAGCTGCAGGAGCTGCCCCTCCCCCCCACGCAGGGCTGCTTATGGGGCCCCCACATCCCACCTGGGCAGGGCCTGGCTTCTGCCACCGCTGTCTCAGGCTGGGGATTCTGGAAGCAGGCGTGGGGTCTGGGGGCCGGAGCTGGGGCAGGGGAGGCGAGACTAGGTGGGGGAGGGGCCGCAGGCCATGGGGGGGGCCCTGGAGCGGGGGCACCTGTCAGTTCCGCGTCGGCTGCTGTGCGCCCGGACCCTCACAGCCCTCCCCTCACTCCCTCCGAATGTGGGGCGCCCGGGAGGGAAGGGCACGCATCCCCACGGCGAGGACGACGGAGGTGGTGAGGGCTGACCAGGCCCCGACGCACAGGTGCCGACGCGGTGGGTGCGTGAGAGGCGTGTGCACAGACCCCCGCGACAGAGGTGGGGGTCGGGCTCGGCGTCCCGACTTGTGGGGCTTGACCGCCATCTCCCCAGCGGGCTGGCGGCCTGCACGGTCGTCCCCGTGCCCCTCGCGTGGGGCCCCCCCATCCTGCCGGGACTCGGGGGAGCTCTCATCACGCCCCTTCCCCGGGGCCCCCCACCCCGTCAGGACCTGTGACTTCTGCTGAGTCCCCGGGGCAGGGGCTGGCGGGAGACCCTGTTGGGAGGTGGAGGGGTGAGCAGGGCGCCCCGGGAGGGGTCCTGCCCACACACCGGGCGGCCTGGGGTGATGAGTCGGAGCTGGTGTGGGGTGCAGCTGACAGGGCCTCGGATGCCCTCTGAGGCCTCTGGAGGAGGAAAAGCGTGTAGCTGCCTCCTGGGCTGGCAGGAGACGTGACCTCAGGCAGTTCACGAAGCAGCGGTGAACCCCCACCGAGCCAGGAACCGGCCTGGGGAGTGGCAGCGAACTGGGGGCAGCGGCTGGCACTGGCCTGGACGCGGCTCCCTCGGGGCTCATCTGTCTGCCGGGGGAGGTGGGTCTCCTGGCTGGGCTCTGACTCACCTTGGGGCCGGCGGGACCGGGCTCAGTGGCTGGACTCCGAAGGGCAAGTGGCCACGTGGTGTCTGGGCCGGAGGCAGCATCCGTCACCCGCCCATCCAAGGAGAACCGTCCGGGCTGGGCCGCTGTCCCCGGGAGGTGGCGGTTACCCCGCGTGGCCAAGCCTACTTCACTGTGGCATCTGCTCCTCTCCCGTGCACACGGGTGTTTGATGGGAAACATACTGGGCGGTGTTCGCCTTGGTTATTGTCCAAGGGTGTAAGAGAGAATCCCCAGGAGGCGGCTGAGGGACAGACACCTAACCCGCTCTGCGGAGCTGGTGGGGGAGGGGGGGTCTGCTACGGACGGAATGCTCGAGCCTCCCCAACCCAGTTCATATTGTCAGGCCCTGACCCCCAAGACGACTGTACCTGAAGACAGGCCTTTATGGAGGAAATCAAGGTTAAAACAGGCCACGAGAGTGGGGCCCGAATCTTAACAGATTCGTGTCCCAAGGAGAGACGCGGTCTGTCTGTCCGTCTGTCTTCCGTCCCTCCCTGCCACGCCGCCACGCAGCAGGAAGGTGGCCCTCCACAAGCCGGGAGGAGCACTCTCACCAGAAAGTGAATTGGTCAGGACCTTGATCTTGGATTTCCAGCCTCCAGAATTGTGACAATGAATTTGCCGGCTAAGCCGCCCTGTTGGTGCCGATCCGCTGTGACCACCTGGGCGGGGTGGGGTGCCGGCGCCCCAAGGCCCTTGAGTGGCAGTCGGCGAGATCAGAGCTTAAGAATCTTCCGATTTCTGGAAACTTAGAAAAAGAAAGGGGTGACGTTACCCCACGGAGCCCGGGTGCGTTTCCCAGCTATCTGGGGCTTCGTGGTTGGACGCTGGGTCCAGTTCGTGCAGGAGCCCAGTGCTGTCTGGTGTTTGAGGAAGACTTTGGACGGTGCAGCACGATGGCCGAAGGTGCAGCTCGCCAGGAGGCCCCCTCCACGCCCCCAAACTCTGGGGTTCTGCTCCCGATGTTCCCGCCCGCCCTTTGCTCCGGCAGCTCTGGAGATGTGGAAAAGCCTTCCCTCAGCAGTCACCGGCCTCAGGCTCCTTCCCCGGACCCCGGGGTTTGGTCATCCGTGTCCCGCCCCGACGGGCCCACCTCCTTCCAGCTCAGCCACCGTGTCCAGGGAGGCCTGCGTTGGAAAGTTCTGGTCCAGAGCGTGCTAACCGTCTCATCTTCGCGGCGCTCATCTCTCCTCTTGCAGAGGGAGGTGCTTCTGCCCCTTGGCCGCAGAGATGGGCCTGAAATTAAATAATGCTCTGGGGGTGTCTCTTCAACGTAACACTGAGCTCCCTAAGGCAATGACCTGCGCTTCCTGAGCCTGGCCCTGTGCACGGCGGGCTTGCGGATACCTTCTGAGGCCGGAGAGACAGCCTTTCCTCACCTCTCATGAGAGGGAAACTGAGGCTCACCGGGGAAAGAGAGCCAGCCACGTCTGCACAGCAAAGGGCGGTGGGCTTGGGGCTGCTCCCCGGTGTCTGACTCAGCATTGCTGCCCCAGGTGCCCTAGAGGAAGATGGAGGAAGAGGCCAAGGAACAGGGGCACATGGCCCCTGGGGCAGGGACAGCGGCGGGGACGGGTGCCCACGCGCACGAGCCCTCGCCCTGGTTTCTGCACGGAATTTCGTCCTGTGTGTCCTGGAGGTGAAGCCTGGCATCTTGAAATTAAAAAAAATTTTTTTAACGTTTATTTATTTTTGCGAGACAGAGATCGAGTGTGAGTGAGGGAGGGGCAGAGAGAGGGAGAGGGAGACACAGAATCCGAAACAGACTCCAGGCTCTGAGCTGTCAGCACAGAGCCTGACGTGAACCGTGTGATCATGACCTGAGCTGAAGCAGGATGCTTAACCGACTGAGCCACCCAGGCGCCCCCTGAAATTTAAATCGAGTTTATTTTACATGCCAATGAGTCATTGCAGCCCCTGGCTTCCTGTCCCCTCCCCAGGGGCCTCAGGGCCTGTGTAGCCCCAGCCTGATCCTGAGCTCAAGGAGAAAGGAGGGCTCACCCTCCGAAGCGCGCGGTGCAGTGCGTGAGAAGGACCCAGCAGGCCCCGGACCCCCGAGGGCGAGGGCGTGACCTTGGTTCACCAGGATGGAGGCCGGAGGCCAGGATGAGCACTTCCTTCCAGAGCTGGGCCTTGTCGGGCGGGACGATGACAAACGTCCCCCTTCCCAGCTGCTCACAGTCAGCCGACACTGCTCACTTTCTTTATCTGACAGATGGGCACACAGATCCGGTTCTGTGTGGCTCACTGGATGATAAGAAGTGTTGGGTGGCGGGTGGCACCCCGAGGCTTTAGGAGGGGAGGGGGAGGGGCCTGTACCCACAGGTGGGACCAGCGAGGCGCTGTCGCCCCGGGGCCTGTGGAGGGCGCAGGGAAGACTGAACACCAGGAGGATGCGAGGGTCCAGGCGCTGCTCCCGCGCCGTTGGGGACGAGGCCACCCTGCTCCCTGGTTCCTCCCCGAGTGGGTGGGGGAGGTAAGCGGGCGCAGAACCGAGGCTGGGGCCCACCTCCGGGGAAGGGGCGGGCACTGTCGGGGGGACACGGTGGTTTTGAAACGACGGGCAGTGTTTTAGTTAATCTGGGCGGTGGGCGCTGGAATTCTGGTTTCACATTCACTTCCTGTAACAGGAGACGCCCATCTTTCCAGAAGCTTCTGCCTACCTGGTACCAGGGTGGCAAGTACAGAAGGGCCTCCCGGGGGCCCAGGCCCTTTCCCAGCACCCCTTTGCACCTGGTTGCGGGGGAGCCCTGTGGCCGAGGTCAGGCCAACAGAACGTGGGTGGACGCATGTACACAGGCCACCTGGGCCCCTGTCCGGAGACCCTCCCCCCCCAGTGATCTCCCTTCCTTCATCAGGACATTGATGCCTGCGGCGCCTTTGACGAACCTCAGGTCCAGAATGGCACCCAGGATGGCAGAGCCCTTGTCTGCCTGCGTCCCTGAGCAGCGACCTGCCTGGAACCCAGGCCACCCGCCCCCGTGACCGTTGGCTGTTCTACGAACAAGAAGCAAACTTATTTTCCCAAGCCACTGAGACTTGGGCTTTATGTGTGACAGCAGGGGCCACGGCCCGGGAGCCACACTGGGCCCGGCGGCTGCTCGCGCGTGGACCCGACTCAGGAGTGGCGTTTATGTTTCTCAGGGACCACATGTAGTTGGTTACACGCCTGCCTACCTACTTCCTCGCTGGCTCGTTAAGGAAAAGCCCGTGACGTCCGGCACAGCCTTGTCAGGCAGGGTCCCTCGGAGGCAGTCTCTGAGAACCGGGTTCGAGTGCACGGGCTTTCCCTGGGGACGAGCCCGGGAAGCCTCGCGAGGGGCGCGGGGACCTGATGGAGTGGGTTGCTGCTGTGACACACGGGGGCGCAGGCTGTGGGGGATGTCAGTGACACCGCGGCATGTCCTCAGAGAGTCCCGCGTGGGCGGCGGGGACGTGGGCGGCGTCCACTGCTGCCATCCTGCTCTGGCCGAGGCTGCCTCCGGGCCGTTGGCCGCCTGGCACTTCCGTACCCCCCACCCCGCTCCCTATGCCATGCGTGGGCTTGACGCTGCCGCCGAGGAAGCCAGGAGAGAGCCCGTCCAAGAGTGTCGGGTCGCAGGGGGCTTTGGGGACAGATGGCACTGGAGAGCGTTACCTTGACAGACACGCCTCTGCTTGACAGACGAGGAAACAGCTTAGCAAAGTGGAGACAGAAAGAGGCCCAGGACCCATGCGTGGCGAGGCCGGCTGATGGCCGTTCCGCCCCTGGTCCCCCGCCCTCCCACAGCTAGAGGCTGTCAGGGGCCAGCGCTTCCCATGCGTTATCTGTGGCTCTGGCACTGGTGACCACATCGGGGGCCGGCCCAGTGTTTCCGCTCCTTCAAAGCTGAGAGACGCCTCGTTGCTTCAGGAATAACTTCACTGGCCTAAGACTTTATTAAAATGCTGCTCAGACCCAGGGCCCAGAGCCTAATCGGTCCCAGATGCTCAGGGGAGGCCTTCAGATGTGGATTTTCCACGGAAGGCCGGGGTGATTTCAGCGCTGCACCGAAGCTGGGCTGGCATGGTGGGTGTGAGCGCCACATTCCCACACACTGCCGGTTCTGGAATTAACTGCTCAGTTCGTGGTCCTGTGGGCTGGAGAGTTTATCCAGGGATAATGACCGTGGGCTCATGAAATCATAGGATTCCTGGGGCTGGGCGGGGCCCCGAGTGCCCTCTGCTTCATCTCAGTGGACAGAGGGAGACAGTGGCCCAGGGAGGGGACGGCATGAGTCTCAAAGTGGCTTCATGGTAGAATTGAGATTCTCTGCCACGGGGAGCCACTCTAACAGCCGCAGCACCAGATACCCCTCCAGGGCCGCCGGCCCCTCTCTAGGCCGCAGGGGAAGGAGCCTGTGCTTGGGAGGCAGGGCTCAGGAGTGGAGGGAGGGGCTGCGCCTGGGTGAGCGTTCCTGGGGACATTAGGAGGGTCAGTGTGGCGGCCCTGTCCTGGCCGGGAGGACCCCTCTTAGGGGCGCCCATGCCACCCGGCCTCTGCCATCTGACGGGACGGGAGGTTCCCTCCGGGACTGCCTCTCTGCCCACTCATTCATGTGCTCCCTGGAGACAACTCACACAGGAAGGCCAAGTTCACCACGCAGGGAACGAGGCCCCAGTCTGACTACCCGGAGGAAGCTCCGCCTACGGGAGCTTCTGGTGGCAGTTGGAATGCCCTGTCGCTCCCCAAGGCGGGGGTCCCAGAGCCCTGTCCGCCTTGCAGGCCGGACCTGGGCCACGTGCAGGAGGGGCTGGAGTGTCACCGTCCCCTGCTGGCCCGCTCTGTGCAGACGGGCAGCACCCGGAGGCGTCCAGGCCTGGGTTCCAGCTGCAGCCGTTGCCCCCACGGGCTCTGAGGAGCTGCATCGGCGGGGGAGGGGGGAGCAGCCTTCCTCTGCGAGGAGGGGTGAGGGCAGGGCTGAAGGGGCTGTTCCTGGCTGTCCCAGCCCGGCGCCTTCAGGCACCCCCAACATGCCGTGTAGCCACCGACTCGGCAAACTGTCTTTTCTGAAGCACCGCGGGAGGCCTCGCTGCACCGACCAGCCTGGGGGTGTGGGTGCTGCTCCCTCCCACATGATGCCCATCTCAGGACAGGCTGACCTCCGGGAAGGCGACCCCCTGCTATGTCCCCACCCGGGCACCCAGCAGCGCTCCGGCTTTGTCTCCGTCCTTCAGTCAGCGGGGGTGGGGGCTGCCGCACGGCACCCCCACAGCACCCTCCCCACGGCACCCACGCGACGCCCCCCCCCCCACGGCACCCCCCCACCCCCCGTGGCACCCCCCACAGCGGCACCCCTGCGGAGGCGGCCGGCTCTGAGCCGGCACTGTGGCGCCCAGGCCTTCGTCTACCTCGACCTGAAAGTGCTTCCTGGCGCTTCCCTTTACCTTCCGTTGGCGAGGCCTGGTCACGTGGGGGCCCGCAGCTGCAAGGGAGGCTGGGAAACGTCCTGGCCAGGCTGTAGGTCCCGGCGGCGGCTCTGCACGGCTCCTGGGGCCTGGGTGCTCGTTGGGCCCCTGACTGGGCACCCACCGCAGGCCCAGGCCTCCGCGCCTGGGGCCGGGAGCCCCCCCTGGCGGGACTTGAGCCATCCTGCATTTTGTGCTGAGCTTACGGTCACCTGGTCGGAATTGGAGGCCACGTGCCCTCGGCCTTCCGTCCCGGTGCCAGAGGAGGGGACGGCGGGACATGCGGCCACGTGCCCGTGTGGCTCTTGGCAGGAGAGGGTGAGTCCGCCTGCCTCCTCCCCCAGCAGCGGCCTCTCCCGCGTCTCGGCGGGATCGGGGGAGCAGAGGCATCTGTCTGGCTGACGGGGGAGGAAATGGCCCACGAGGGGGTGGATTCTGAGCATCTGTGTCACCGTCCACAGGCCTGTCGCCGTGGCCGACCGGGCTGATGGGCCACTGAGGCCAGAAGGAGCCTCAGAGTCATTCCTAAGGTAGCGCCTTAGGCGAAAATCAAGAGAGACCCACCAAGTGAGAACAGGAAATGCTACTTACTCGTGGCTGGCAGAGCAGGAGGGTCGGCTATCAGTCCTTTCCTTCCCGCGGGGACCCCGAGGCAGGCGGAGGGCCGGAAAGCTTTACAGTGGAGCAGAGGGAAGGCCGGGAGGCTGTGGGTGGGCTAAGCGGACGCGGTCCCCTCTGGGGTCGCTGAGGCGCACACACTCGATCTTCTCTGCTGCGTCCTGCGTTGGAAGTGAGGGCGGAAATGAGGGACGCGACCGGTATTCATCAAGTCCGTGCTGGGCCCGCCGCGCCGGGCATGTGCGCTGCCCTGGGTTGTCGCCCGAGATAGCAGGCCTTGCCGCGGGTGTGCTCTGCGGCGGGCGGCCTTCCTGGGCTGGTGACTCTAGCCCGTGGGTGCTTTCCTGGCTGGCCGGTGGTGGGCACGGAGTGGGGAGTATGAAGACGCACCACGGAGTCCCGCTGGCGACATGCGGACAGTCCAGCTGTGAAGACAGGGCGGAGCCCCGTGCGGGAACCCGCTCTATCCTAGGTGACCTCCCCCCCCCCCCGCCCCGGCAGGAAATAAGCTGGGAAGAGAACATTCTATGGTGAAAGTTGAGGGAGCAGTGGGATGAGGAGGAGGCCCCAGCCTCTGGAGCCACTGCCTCACGCCAGGTCGGCTCTTGGGTCCTGTGTCCCCGTGACAGGTGGGCAATGCCCCCCACTTGCATGTTTGGGGGGGTTATAGGAGGTCAGTGAAATGAAGAACATGGTGCGTGGTGTTCCCTACTGTTGCTAACTGGTTTTCCTACTCGGGGATCCAGAACCTCCTAACAGCTTGGGGAGGTCATCTACTGATTGTAGGTACTAGTGCTTAGTACCGCCGGGAAGGAGTCATTCTCTCGGGACTTGAGGGCGGCTGGGAAAGTTGCAAATGGCCGAGCCCAGACTTCAGCAGGAAAACGGGAGGACATCGCGAAGTCAGTGTGGAGGTGGTGGCCGCGGCCACTTAGAAGAGACGGCGGCAGGACCTGAGAATAAACGTCAGCTCCTTCTCACCAAGGAGTTTCGGGCTCCGCTGCCGACGCTGTGGAGGGCAGGCCTCTGCTCTGGCTCCTTCTCTTCCTCGCCAGTGGTCCGGAGGGAGTAGTTCTGGAATCAGTTGGCCTGTGTCCAAATCGTGACGCCGGCACCCGGGGCCCTGGACAAGCTGCTGGCCGTCGGGACCTCCCGTGTGCCTGTTGCCTCCCCTGCTGGGTGGTTGGGGGGGATCCATGAGTGCGTAGGCGGAGAACACTTAGCCAGAGACCTGGCCACGTGGCCCCTCGGCAAGGATGCCCCACGATCGCTGTCGTCAGGAGAGGAAAGGGCCTGTCTTGTTCCTGAGCCGCCCCGGCCCGTGAGACTCTCCGAGGAGAGCCTTCGTGGCTCGTTGCCTCCTCCAGGAAGCCCTGCAGAAATAGCGGTTGCCTCTTTGGCCTGATGTAGGGGAGTGGCTTTGCTCCCCGGACGCAGCTCTGTGATTCCTCTTGTCTCTTTCCTCGTTGGCAGGTTTGTTCCCTGGGTCTGTGTTCCCTCCATGGATGAAGAAGGGGCTTCATTATATTCTGAGCTGAAAACAGGCTCCTGTGGCCAGAAGTACGGCCCCCAGGACAGCGACCACGAGGGCTGACACTTACTGAGCCCAGAGCCTGGCGTATGGCAGGTACATAGCCGCGCGCCTAGGATGTGGTAGGCAGCCTCAACGTTGAGTCCACAAAATAAGAATGGTTTGTTTTTTCCGATTTATGGTTGAGGGAGGGGGGGAGTCGGTGGTTAAGAGACTGTGGGCCACGGAGGAGCGGAGCGGGGAGCCGTGATCCGAAACCCCTCTGGCTCCGGGTAAACCCCCCCCCCCCCCCCCAGAGGCCCTGAGTAACTTTGTGGCAGCCGGGTCACTCTCCCGACGACAGAGCCCAAGGACAGCGCATTGCTGACTGTGCAGAATTCCGCACAAGCCCTCAGGGTCGGGAAAACGGGTGTCACGGAAGGTGGCGGGGAAGGCGGAATTCCTCGCAAGGCCGACTGAGGTGTTCCTGCCTGGCCGTGTCAGAGACGCTCCTGGGGCCCGAGCGCACGAGGCTGCCAGCCGAGAGGACCATGGGCCCCGACCACAGCCCCCGACCGGCCGGAGCAGAGTTGGCTGTCTCCAGGCTCCGGCGAAGTCCCGGGGCGCCGGGGAGCCCAGATCTGCCCCTGAGGACTTTCCCATGAGCGTCGGCAGCGCATGTGCTGCGGGAGAGCCTGCTCACGCCCTGCCCAGCATCTGCTACGGATTAGGGATCAGCGAGTTCACCCCCGAGGCCCCGGCTTTATTGGTTTGCGTGTTAGTGGACGGGATTGAGGCGGGTTCCAGGGTTTTGTGCAATCCTGCAGATAAGAAGTCCAGTTGGGGTTTTGAGCGGAATTCTTTGTGCTGCCAAAGCAGCCCCGAGCGTCCCGAGTCACAGCGAAGCCCGCGCCCCCCGCGTGCCGCGCGCCACGGCCGGGCGGGGCGCTGCGCAGGGGCCAGGCGTCTGCTGGACGGCCCTGCGTTCGCTCACGCATTCATTCGTTCATTCATTCGTTCACTCACTCACTGAGCAGATGGCTGCTGGCCTCCTGCCCGGGGCCGGTAACTTGCTCAGTGCCGAGAAGAAAGGCCCCCCCATCACCGACCCAGAGGGAGGGGCTGGCTGAGCGCATAAAGGAGAGGAGATTTAGCCATGTGACCTGAGCGCTGCCCCTGATTGCCAGGTGGCAGGTGCCCGGTTCCGTGGGAAGAAGTAACCAGACCATTACTTATCTCCGGGGCCAAGAGGGGGCTTCCTGGAGGAAGTGGAGTTTGAGTCAGCTTTTGATGGATGGGTACAAGTTAGTGAGGTAAAGAGCCAGGGCCACACGGCCTTCCGGGGAGAAAGGTCGGCTTGGGCCTCATGCCAGGAGGGAGGGTGGCCGCTGCCAGGGCCAGAGGAGGTGAGCTGGGGGTGCAGGGACCGAGGGCCACGGGGAGGGAGTGGGGCAGGTGTGTGCACAGCCCAGGTTGGCAAGGGTGGGTGGAGAGCCCGGCTGCGCTGAGGTCCGGGGTTAACCCCTTAGTATGAGAAGGAGAGAGGGGGTGTGGACAGTCCCTGTCACCATCCCCTGATGGGCGAGGCAGCATTTCTGTATCTATCTGTACCGTGCCCATTTCTCCTTTCCAACACGGCCGCCACCTTCCTGACTGGGATGGCTTGCAGAGTCCTCAGCTCGTTGAAGGTTGGCTTCCCAACCAGGCAGACCTCCGTGCGAAGACATGGACGTGACTCATTTGCTTCGGAGGCGACCCTGGGGCTGTGCCTGAGGCGGGCGGGCATAGGGGGTGGACGGAGCTCGGCCTGCCGTGCTCCCTGACTTGTCTCAGCTGGCGCTCAGGAACACGGGTACCTGGCGCTTCCCATCCCGTTCCCCCTGGGGGGCATTCTGGCGGCCTTCTGTCCTCGGCACCTATGGACAGAGCAGCCCCCACACTGAGAAGCCTGGCTCCACGGGTGACTCGCCGCCTGGCCGCCCCCCACACCGGCGCTTTCCTGCCCGGCCTGCTGAGCGGGAGCGCAGGCTCGATCCTGGGGCTCAGCATTTAGGCTTGCTTTGTCCTTGCCAGGCCCTGGCTGCTGTGACTTTCCATGTACCCTGATGCCTGGGACCCAGGGCTTCGCCTCCCTGCCCATCCCCCACCCTCCCAACCCGTCGGGCCACAGAGCAGCAGCCCCGGCCCCTCGTGGAGAGAGGAGAGGGGACGCAGAAGCCCCGTCTTGGCAGGTGGGTCCGCTGCGGTGAGGACCCCGAATGATCAGGCGTTAGGCTGTAGCACTGGGTTCAGTGGGGCCCTGTTCACTGTCATCCCTGGGGACCGGGGCCTCTGATCCACGGGAGATAAAGTTGTGGGGTCGAAAGCACGAGTCCCTGAGCGGACCCCGGGGCCGAGGTGAGAAGGATCATCTGACCTCCACACCCTCCTTCCTGGGCCCGTGGCTCCACTTCCTGGATCTGAGCGCTGCCTGATGGGCAAAAACATATGCTATACCTCGAAGGATGGTGGTTCAAAATATGTATCGAATGCTTTTCCTTCTTTTATTTGATGTATTTTTTTTTAACCAGGATGAAGTTCGTGTAACGTACGGTTATGCAGTTTAAAGCGAGTAGTTCAGTGGCACTTGCTGTGTTCATGATGTTGTGTGACGGCCACGCCTAGTCCTGAAACCCGCCCTCCCTGCCCCTCCCCCGCGCCCCCTCCCCCCAGCTCCAGCCTGCTTTCTGTCTCTGTGGATTTAGCTTATGCTGATACCGTGTGTGCGCGGGGGCGTGCGATGTGTGGCCTTTTGTGCCTGGTTTCTTTCACCCGAGGTCCATCCACGTTGTGGAATGTGCCGGAAACTCATACACTTTTAAGGACGAATCCCGTTCTGTTGTTGATGGACCGCATCTGTTTACCGGTCCATCCGTTGTGGGACCCTTGGCTGCTCCCCTTTCGGCTCTTATGCACTGTAACCTCGAAGGACCGAGTCCTAGCCCCACACAGGCCACGGCCAAGCCCAGGCACTGGCAAGGGCAGCTCAGGCCGCTAGGCTTGTTTTGGGTGGAAAGGTGACGACAGGCCCTGCAGGTGCCCAGGGCCTGGTGCCTTTGTGACCCCTTCCCTGGGATGGGGGTCTGTTGGCCCGAGGTGGCATCAAGTGGGACCCTGTGTTGGCAGATGAGACACCCTGAGCCCTTGGTAAGTGTGGTTGGCAGAAGCCGTGGGGATGGGAGGCAGACCGAACACCGATCGGCGCAGGACAGCGACTCGCCGCCAGGAAGGTCTGATGGGCTCTCATGTACTCACCTCGGAATCAGGGGCCTGGTTGATGGCTGGAGGGGTGGCCCCCCAGCCAGGGCTCAGGGTCGGCCCCTGTTGCCGCTTGCCGCATCCCTGCGTGGAGCCTCCAGCCTCACTGCTATCCCGCTCCGTTCCCGTGGTCCTTGTTCAGGCATAGCGGGGAGCAGAGAGGGGGCCCGACCCTCACTGTGCCTGTGTCCTGTCCCCCCCGCTGTGTTCATGCCAGCGCCCTCACAGGCCGTCACGTGTGGGGGTGGGGGGCCGTGAACAACAGCTCACACGTCGGGAGCCCGCGGGTCCCCGGGACCTCCTGGGGTCTGAGCTAATCCTCCCTCTGGGCTGCTCGCCCCTGCCCTGGGGTCGCCGTGTCCCCCAGCTCCCCCGCCACTTCTGCCCCCCCATGAAGTTGCTGTCGTGTGCGCTTGGAGCGCTGCCTGGCCGGACCACACCCGAGCGGGGGGGGCTGAAGCGTGGTGGGTGCTGCGGTCCCACATGGGCCGGTGCAGGGCCGTCCGTGGGCGGGCTCACTGGGAAACTACGCGTTAGGAGGACACGGACCATGTGTGGAAAATGAAGGCGAGCGGCCCGGCCGTGGCGTACATGTAGGAGACGCTTAACTACTAGGCGGTTGTATCATTTGTTGAATGGTGCAAACCCACAACTATTTTTTTATTGTTCGGTAATGATTTAAAAATGCTGCAGGAAACCCCCTCAGCAGCAGCGAGCAGAAAAAGCTGAAAGTCATGCTTCATAAAAGTACTGGATCCTTATTTCTTTTTCTCGAGATAGTGGATGGTGCACGTTTACTTGCATAAAACGGACATTGGCGTTGACGTCCAACCCTGGGCGGCCGTGACAGAACCGAGGGCTTGGGGGCCAGGGGCAAGGCCAGCTGGAGGTGGAGGCAGCCACTGAGGAGCCTGGAAAGGCCGGCCAGCGGGTGCGCCTCCCCAGGGCTCCGTGAGGCCTGTTGCTTTGCTCAGATTTACCATCTGTTCTTCTAAGTGAGCTAGTCGCGCCCGCAGCCTCTGGCGCACGGACTGTCGAGGAGCTTTGCGAGCTGTCGAGTGTTCAGATGAGCGTGCTAGCAATTTCAAGCGGGGTATCGGTTAAATTAATTTCAAAATCGTTTTGATGTATTTGATCCAGTGGATGGAGTCTCGATGAAGCAGCTGGAAGTTTATTCTGTCAGATGTGAAATGTACCTGACATGCGGCCCGTTGAGCTGCAAACTTAGTTTAAAAAACTGCCTTCAACACGGAAATGTTGGTTTGGAAGGTGATTACAAGATACAGATTTCAGAGGATCGCAGCCCTACGATTAAAGACGCAGCCTTTTGACGGCGTCATGAAGCCGGTCGCCCCTAGGAGCTTTGGTTGGGGCGCACCACATTCCTGATTGCGTCGACCGCAGCCTGGTGCGTGACCAGTAGGCCTAGGGGGTGTGCTTTCCAAACGCGAGGACACTTTTATTCACGAAGCAGAGCCCGAGACGGAACGGATGTCAAAGGTGCCGTGTGATCAAACAGCGCTTCAGCTCACAGCGTGTGCCAGGCGCGGCAGCTTCCCAGGTTCAGAAACTTTTGGCCGTCGAAGAATGACCCATGGTGATTTCAGACATTTTGGGAAAAGGGTCTAAATTGTGGCTGCGTTTTTACGTAAGTTGGACTCTTTAAACTGTACTGTTTGTCTGACGGAGGACCACAGCTCTCGAGCTTTGGAATCCCTCAGGGACTGTGATGATTGAAAGTAGAGTTTGCAGAGTTGAACAGCATTGCCGTGGGTCCACAGGGAAGCCAGGGAGGGGACAGAGCAAATTTCACTCTAGGGTCTCGGAGGGCGTGCAGGATGCAATTTCCAAGCTGTGTCACTGTGCTCTGGAAAATCATGGGAAGAATGTTTCTTTTAGGTCTAGTTGGATAAGTTTACATGTTGAAACGACACGGAACACTTTTGAGATGGCCGTTGGAGAGGATCATGTGCAGGGACAGTTTATTTCACCGGGAGCCTATATGTTGCAGGACAGAGACCCGAGCCTCTGGATGGATGGGGTGGACACCTGAGGGGCCGCCCGGGGGAATATTTGCGCAGGAATATTTACACATTCAGCTAAAACAAAACCAAAAGTCAACAACCGAGTGAGCCTGGACTGTGCATACCTTCCACAGAGCAGAAGGTCCTCTGAACCCGGGGGGCCCCGGTGTCACCCGAACTGAAAGCACCGCGGTCCGTGGAGCACCCTGAAAGCCCTCTAGAAATTCAAAGCCATTAATGTAAATTTGAAGGTTTTGGCAGCACTTTCACGAAAACTGATAAAAAATAAGATCCCATTGAGACAAACCCCAGGGTCCAGTACGAGAGCCTCAGGCAGGGGCGCGGAGTAGAGGGCACGACAGTGCAGCAAGGATCCTAAATATGAACTTGTGACTTTACTTCTCTTTAATGCAGGTTCTTGTATGTTTAGAAGGTGTTTTCGGGGCGCCTGGGGGCTCACTGGGTGAAGCGTCCGACTTCGGCTCAGGTCACGATCCTGTGAGTTCAAGCTCCGTGTTGGGCTCTGTGCTGACAGCTCAGCTTCGGACTCTGTGTCTCTCTCCCTCTCTGCCTCTCCCCTGCTCACACTCTGTCTGTCTGTCTGTCTCTCTCTCTCAAAACTAAATAAACATTCAAAAATAAAAAGTGTTTTCTCTTTGAAAATCAGTTCTGAACAGAACCATGTTACAGAGCCCCCGTGACAGAGCCACCTTGTAGGTGAAGCGGGCCTGTGAGCCTCACTGTTCGCGCTCCTCAGGGGCGTCCGTGCTGGGGAGGAGTCGGGTGGCCCCAGCTGGGGACCAGGGAGAGGGGAGGCGTCCGGACAGTCTCCCCACTGTGCCGGGAAGGCTCCGCCAAGGGTCTTCCTTCCCCGCTGCCGGACTGTCCCTCCAGATGCAGATCCTGACACCCCCACGGGGCTGGCTCCCCTCACGCTCCCGGGGCCGCCGTGGGACCCTGTGACAGCCGTGTACACCCAGGGAGGTGGCCGCCGGGCCTCTCCTTTTCTGGGCTCTGGCACCATCCCGTCACCTCCTTCCCCTGCATCCAGACATGGGAGAAGGCGGCAAGTGAGCCCTAGGTTGCGGGAGACAGAGAGCTGGGCGCTCCAGCCAGCCGCGTGACCCGCTCAGAGTTTCTGGTGACTTCCGCCGAGCTCAGGCTGGCTTCGGCCCTGAAGGTTTCCTGGAGGGGCCTCGGGGGGGGAAGGGGACATGGGGAGGGGCCCCGCTCCCTCCGCCTCGCGTGGGGGTGCTTGCGGAAGACCTGGGTCCCAGGAGGAGCCCCGGGCGGCCCGGAGGGGATTGGAGGGCGGCGGGCGTGGCCCCGGGCCGGGACCCGGCCTGGCTTTGCGGCCTCTCAGGGCCCAGGACTCTCCCAGGCTCCTGCTGCCGACGTCAGGGCCTGAGCTGGGGAGGCTGCCTTGGGGTCGGGGGGCCCTCGGGAGGTGCAGGGCTGCCCAGAGGAGGGCGGGAGGTGGGGACGTGGCGTCTGTGGGAGGCCGGCAGGGCTGACTCATCAGGAGCTGATAGCCCAGCAGAAGGGGCACAGCTGCTCGCAGAGCCTTGGGGATGTCCCTGTGTTACTGCAGACTGGGGCCGGGAGGGGAGGCCTGCTTGCCGCAGACCTTCCTGCCTGGCCACCTCCCTGGGAGAGGCTGTCTCAGGCTGCGGGGTGGCCCGGGCCCAGGCCTGGCCATCCCTCAGCCCATCTGTACCGCCGGGCCCTTCCATGTCACAGGCAGGAGGGTCCTGGGCACACGGAGGGTGACCCCGCTCGCTGGGGCTGCATAGCTGGAGGCCGTGAGCTGTCCCTCCTGACACAGTGGGGGCACACAGTTAGTGGTGCTCCGTCCAGCCAGGGGCTGGCAGCCTCCAGAACCTTCTCCGACACCTGGCAGGCACTTCCACCTCATCACCGTGGGTGGACTAGGTGACATTTGGGCCAGAGGAGGGCGTTTAGAGACCCTGGTCCTTCAGGGCCGCAGGAACCCGCCCCCACGCGGAGTGGTCAAGGGCAGCCATGGACCCTGGCCGGCCCTTTCCTCACCGAGCTGCTACCCAGGACGCCCCCCTAAAGCTGCCGCCCGGCCTTGCTCTCCATCCCCCTCTCTGTCCCCCTCTCCCTCTGCTCCTTCTTTCCCTGCTGGCGGCTGGGGACCCCAGGCTCCGTCCCCACCACCCATGGCCCATTGTCTCTGTCTCCCCTGCTCTTTTGAGGACACTGAGGGCAGGGCCCACCTTCATCCGGGGCGATCTGCTCTCCATCCATAACCAATCCCGTGTGCAAAGACCCTATTTCCCAATACGGCCACATCCTGAGGTCCTGGCTGGACTTGACCCTTGGGGGGACACTGCTCCCCGAGTACTGGGTCCTTTAACGCTGCCTGCCCGGGCAGGAGCGCGCCGGGCTGTTAGCGGCACACACCCAGCGCCCATGCTTGTGCACCGCCGCACCCCTTCTGTGCCCCCTCCTCTCCTGGCCCCGGGCGCTTGCGTCCGCCAGGCACCGGAATCCTCCTCGGATTCGCCCGCTAGGATTTCCTGCAGAGACGGCCCCACGGCGTTGAGCTTTCTCAGTTTTTATTGCTCCGAGATGGCTTGATTTTGCCCTCATTCCTGGAAAGCCTTTAAGCTGCGTGTTTCCTTTCGGGGCACTGAAGACGGCCCGTCACGGCTGCTGGTTTTCGTTCCCGCGCCCCAGGGGCCGGCCGGCCGCGCTCCTCCGGGGGAGGCCATCTGCCCCCCTGGCTGCCGCCCGCCCAGAGGCTCCCTCTGTGGCTTCAGGGGGACGCGGCCAGGTGTGGGCCGCTCTCACCAGTCCCGCTGGGGCTCCTGGCGTTGCCGGGGTCCTCTGGTCGTCCGCCAGCCCTGATGCTCTCAGGTACCGTCCCCGCGGACATCCCCCCATTTCACCCCCCGCCTCCCGGAGGGACGGACGGACCGACGGACGGGGCCACGGCAGACCCCGGCCCTGCCCGCCCCTGACCTTCTCGGGCTTCCCCCCGCCGCCTGCCTGGCCCGGCCGCACCCCCCCGCCCCCAGCACACCTCCGAGTGTCCTCCAAGAGCGCGCCTTCGGCAGAACTGAGCGCATTCTGATCGTAACAATTCAAGAAGTAATTTAATTTTGAGTATTTAAATTTAAAGTTTCCCACTTGACTTTCCAGCCCTCCAGTTGTTTTTACCATAGTGGCTCCACTGTCGGTCGTTGCCTGCCCACCGTGGGCGTTCCCGTCTGGCCTTGTGTTCTCAGCGTAACGGGGACGCAGCTGTCCCTGCCGCGTGTCCGGTTCTTCCGGGGCCTGTGGCTCTGCTTCTGCTGTCCCCTCTCCCGCGTCCCGCGCGCCGGGGTCTGTCCCCTCTCCTGTGTCCCGCGCGCCGGAGTCTGTCCCCTGCTCACACTTGTACCGAGGAGTGCTTGTGCCTGACCCATAATCGCTCCGGGGTCCGGGAGGAAGGTGTAGCCAGCGGGCAGGTTTGCACTGGGGCGTCCCGGGCCTGGCGCACAGATCCAGACCGTGGTGATGACGCCCCTGGACTCACCAGACGTGGTTCTGTGCTGTGCAGGCAGCTGCGGTCCCCATCTCCAGTGACGGCTGCACCTCCACCCCAGCCCCGCACCCACGGGCTCCTCCGTGGGAGGCCTGGGCCGGGGTCTCGGCCCTGCGTGAGGCCACTGAGCCCCAGGTCCACGTGCCTCGGCCACAGGCTTCCAGTCAAGGGCTTTCAGACACAGCTCCCGCCTCTGCGGGCTTGGCCCCCCGACTTCTGCCTCCGGATTCCTCACCACGCTGCGGCCAGTTTTGCTTCAAACAATTTTCTTCTGCACCTTCGGTCCTCGGTGAAAGATTGGCCTGCCCTTTGCCCAGAAAGCAAGCGAAGGCGGGGGGTGCGGAGGGCTCTCGGGTCCTCTCGGCTTGGCCTCCTGCCGGCACTGGCAGCCAGTCCGCCCGGCTCTGTTTGAAAACACATGCCCTCGCCCGTGGCCTCACTGGCACCTGCCGGCCCGCATCCACGCCCCCCTGCCGCGCTGCCTCCCTGGGGGCTACTCCCGCCCCCTCTGACAGTCAGAGGTCTTTGCAAAGCGCAGTCAGGTCTTACCCTCTGCTGCCGAAAGCCCCCGCCCCGCACCCCGGTTCCCGCTGCATGAAGGGTACACCTAAGCTGTTGACCAAGCCTACAAGGTCTTCCGTGTCTGGCCTCTGGCCACCCCTCCGGCCGCCTCTCACCCCTGTCGCTCAGTGTCCTCCTCGCCTTCCCAGCCCATGCCAGGCTCACTGCACCCTCGGGGCCCGGAAGGTTCCATCTTGCATCCAAGCCCCTTGTCACACCTCACCTCCTCGGAGAAGACTTTCCAGGGCAGTCTGTCCTTGGTCCTCGGTCCTCTGTCAGCAACTGCTCTGGGCCCCTCCACGTGCTGCTCAGAAGCACGTGGGGCACAGGAAGAACGCTGGCCTCTGCTGGCAGGTGGCGGGCGGGGGGGACGGGGCGTGTTTCCAGGCGTGGCGTTTGTGACTTTATTCACACTATTCCCCTCGCTAAGAAAAAGTAGGATTCTTATTTATTCTTTGTAAGTCTGTGCCTTTTGACCAGCTCTGGCCCCGTCTTTCTCCTGTCCCCACCCTCTGCCTCTGGCAGTTTCTAGTCTGTCCTTGATCTATGGGTTTGGGTTTTGTTTTGATTTTTGTTATTTTACATTTCACGTATAGATGAGATCCTGGCTGACTTATTTCACTTAGAATAATGTCCTCAAGGCCCATTCAAGCTGCCTCAGTGGCAAGATTTCCTTCTGGGGCCGAATAATACTCCATTTTCTATGTCCGTCCTTCTGTCGATGGACACTTAGATTGCTTCTATGCCTGCAGAGTTGTAAATAAAGCTGCCGCAAGTACGGGGGTGCAGCTACCTTTCCGAGAAAGTGATTGCCCCATTTCCTTTGGATGAATACCCAGAAGTGGAATTTGTCGCTCACAGGGTAGAGCTGTCTTACATTCTTCTGCGGCCCCTCCACACTGTTTTCCACGGCGCTGCCGCATTTTGCATTCCCGCCAACAGCGCACGAGGGTCCCGGTCTCTCCGTGTCCTCGCCGGCGCCTGTCATTCCTGTGTGGTTGGTGCAGCTGCTCTGACAGGTGTGAGGTGGGATTTCAGTGTGTCCCCGTGTCTGCGGGCCATCGGACGTCTGCTTCGGAGAAAGGCCTGCTCGGTCGCTGTGTCCACTTCTTCTTTTTTTTTTTTTAAATGTTTTATTTGTTTCTGAGACAGAGAGAGAGAGAGCGTGAGCAGGGGAGGGTCAGAGAGAGGGAGACACAGAATCCGAAACAGGCTCCAGGCTCTGAGCTGTCAGCACAGAGCTTGACACGGGGCTCGAACCCACGAACCGTGAGATCATGACCTGAGCCGAAGTCGGACGCTTAACCCACTGAGCCGCCCAGGCGCCCCTGCTGTGTCCACTTCTTAATCGGATTCTATTCTGTCGAGCCGTAGTTCTTCCTGGATTTGGGGTACTGGCTCCTTCTCAGGCATGTGATCGCCGTTTCACTCTGGCGGTGGTTTTGTCTGCTGGGCAGAAGCTTCTTACTCAGCTGGGGTCCCACTTGCTTATTTTTGCTTTTGTTGACCTTGCTTTTGGCTTCAGATCCAATAAATCATCGCCAAGACTCATGTCGAGGAGCTCACCCTCTGTATTTTCTTCTAGGAAATTTATGGTCACAGGTCTTGCTGTTCAAATCTCTGGTCCGTTTTGAGTAAATTTTTGTGTGTCGTGTCCGAGCGGGTCCCCGTTTCGTTCTTTTACACGAGGCCCGTCTGCTTCCCCACGGCCAGCTAGTGAAGACACCCCCCCTTCCTCGTGTGCTTCCTTGGCTCCTGTGACCTAAGTGAAGTGAGCAGGTGCGTGGGTTTCTTTCTGGGCTCTGTTCCGTCCCGTAGCGCTTTTGTGCCGAGGTTGGACCTCAGTGGTGCCTCCAGCTTCATTCTTCTCGAGATTGCTTTGGCTCCTGAGGCTCAGTGGTGATGCCACAGAAATTTCAGCATCGTTCGTTCTATTCCTGTGGAAAGTGCCATTGACATTGTGATAGGGATAGTGTTGAATCTAGTTTGCTTTGGGTGGTGTGGACGTCTTGACAGTATTAACGTTTCGGTCCATGAGTATGGAATTTCCTTCCACTTGTGTCTTCTTCAGCTTCTTTCATCGATACCAAGAACAATAATTAAAAATTTTTTTAAATGTTTATTTTACTTTTGAGAGAGAGCGAGAGAGACAGTGTAGGTGGGGGAGGGACAGAGAGAGAAGGAGACACAGGATCTGAAGCAGCTCCACGCTCTGAGCTGTCAGCACAGAGCCCGACGCAGGGCTTGAACCCATGAACCATGAGATCATGGCCTGAGCAAAAGTCAGACTCTTAACTGACTGAGCCGCCCAGGCGCCCCAAGAACAATTATTTAGAGCTTAAAAGTCAGGGGGAAATGATCTTTTCTAAGTCATTCTGGGGCATTGGGTAGCAGGCCCATGTAGAGAATTTACTGATCTAAAGAAGCTGTTTGACTTTGTTGTTTACTGTTAATTAAGGAACTGGACCTTCTCGAAGTGATGTTGACCCATAGATTTGTATCTGACGGAAAAGGTAGCCCCCAGGGCTGTGGTTTCTGTGGCCCGTGGGACATCGTCCTGTTGCACCTCTAACTCGGCAAGTGGATTTCACAATCCCTTTCCTGGTCCTCAGGAAACCGGCTTACTCTCTCACTGGCTCCTGTGTTAATGAGCCGATACGTCGTCGATAAGTATTCATTTTATTGTACTTTATTTTTTAACGTTTATCTGTTTTGAGAGAGAGGGAACATGTGTGTGCCAGCAGGGGAGGGGCAGAGAGAGAGAGGGAGACAGAGAACCCAAGCCGGCTCCGCGTTGATAGCACAGAGCCCAACATAGGGCTCGATCCCACAAACCCGAGATCATGACCTCAGCAGACGGACGCTCCACAGACTGAGCCCCACAGGCGTCCCAGTAAATATTCATCTTATATTTGTATGCCAGCCATGCTTCTCCTTTCCTGATAATGATACTCTGATGCCTCAAAGGAAACGCACAGCTGTTCACAGGGCAGCGGGCCCCCCGGCCGCCTGCCCCTGTGCCGTGGCTTCTCCGTGACGGGTGCACCCGCCTGACCATCACTTGAGGTCCTCGTGAGGACTGAAGGGGGTCCGGTCGGGCGCGAGCTAACGGTTACTTTAGGCTGCTGGTGACAAGATGCTGGTGTCTGTAACTGGCCACGGACAACAGGGGAGGCCCCATGGAAACCGGGGGGGTGTCAGGCCTGGCCCCCACTGGCTGGATCCTAGCCAGCGCGTGGTCCTTAGGCCCTGTGTCTCCCAGGTGCCACTGCTGCCCTGCGCCTCTGGCTTATCTGCACCGGCTCTTTCCTGCTGTTGTTGAAACAGCTTCAGTGAGATCTAATTTGCACACCACTCTCCACCACTGGACCTTTAAAGTGTGCAGTTCAGTGGCTTCAGTAAAGCCACAGGCTCCACGGTCACTGTCACCCCCAAGAGGAACCCCATATCCTTGAGCTACTGCCCCATCCCCAGGCCTCCCCACACCCTTCCCGCCAGCCCTCCCCCCTCCCCGGGCCTCCCCACACCCGCCAGCCCCTTACCTGCTTTCTGTCTCTGGGGACTTGCCCCCTCTGGACATGTCACATGACCGGGATCACCCGCTACGTGGTCTTCGGGCTCCTGGGAGTCTACAGGACGCAGAAGCACGGCCAAGAAGAGGCGGGGTGGCCCCGGGTGGGGAGGGGACGTCAGACTCCCTCGGAACAGCCTGTGGCCTTCCATCAACCGGGTTGGTGTTTCCCAAGCGCCAGCTGTGTGCTCAGCACTGCGTGGGGCCTGGGAGACACCAGTGAGCAAAGTGTGCATGGTGCCACCGGCCTCGTGGCGGGAACAGTCAGCTGCTAGGCTCAGGGCGGCGGGGGGGGCGGGGCGCGGACCGCACAGGGCAGCTGACCTTGGGCAGGCCGCTCCAGAGGTACCTCCTGCGGCGGGTCCCGGCCGGGGACCAGGCGCCGTCTGTTTCCACTTAGTGGCTTCCTGGGCCAGGGTGATGTCATCACAGCCCTTGGGCTGGCGGGTGCTGGGCGGGCAGCCACCGTGACAGCTCGACCGGGAGCCCCAGCTAAGGGGGACGGCTCTGCGGCTCAGGCCCTGGTGGGGTGGCCGGGTCCCCAACGGGCAGAGCAGGGATAGTGGGGCGGGACGGCTCTCCTGTGCACCGTGAGGGGCCAAGCATCCGGCCCAGGAGGGGGGTGCCCAGCGCCCCGCAGCCCAGGAGCCTGGCCCGGCCCGCGGGCACCATGCTGCCTGCGTTGCTAACGGTGCTTTGAGCGGGCCAGGCCAGGCGCCGCAGCGGGAAGCCACCCGCCTCCTGCTGCCCGTGAGCACAGGAGGGTGGGGCCACCAGTGGCCTCCGTGGGCCAAGGACACGTGAGCCAGGGGGCGTCAGTGGCCCACAAACCCCAGAGCCCTTGGTGAGGAGACGGGCCTGGGCTAACAGCACCCACTCGACCCCACACCGGCCCGGGCTCAGCCCAGGAAAGCAGGCCACCTCACGTCCCTGTCCTCGACGCACACATGAGGAAACGCCCAGAGAGAGCACCACGCGGAGCCGCAGACTCACACCCGGGTCCCTGTTGCCCCAAAGCCCTGCCCTCGGCCGCTGCCCCCCTGCTCTCGCCGGCCCTGGGTAAGGAGCCCTTGCCTGTCCTCACCCTGAGGTCTGGGGGACAGACGCCCTCTGAGCTGCAGTCCCTGTCCTTAGGCGGTGGCTTGCTGGGAGGGTCAGATGAGACGACAGACACCCCGGGGTCCACACTTGAAGGGCCAGGACGGCAGGGTGAGCCCCAGGTCACGCACTCCCCCGAGGGGCACCGGGTCTGGGCGACGCGTCCGCGTTCTTGTCACGACCGAGCTTGAAGGGAACGTGAACTGGGGCCAGGAAGGGAGCCGGGGTCCCCGTCCCCGGCGCAGGGGCGCCTGCCTGGGCCTTCCCCTGGGAGACGGACCTCCTACCTTCCGACTCCCCAGGCTGGCTGCAGACTCGCTCGCGTTCCTGCCGCGCGTCGGGGCCCCTCTGCTTGAATCTCTGCTGCGCTTTCGGGGAAGGGAGGCTTCACACAGGGCGATTTTAACGGTAGACGCCTCTGCGGGGTGCTCGGGGCGGACCCCCCCACCTTCTGCAGATAGGGAGTCCCCTGCGTCCCGGGTCCCCAACACCTTCCGCGCCGACCTGGCCCCTCTGCAGGCATTCTTCGTGTGCTCGTGTTTTCGTCCGTGGAAATGGCTGCCATCTGCACTCCTGCTGTCCCTTCCGGGTGGCTTTGTGTGCGTGTCCCTCACTGCGGCGGCCACGGTGGCCACGCTCCGCTCCTGGTCCTCCGGGAAGCAGAGCAGATGCCTCCGGAGCGGCTTCTCCACAGCCTTGAAAATGCCCGTGAGCGACTGTGCCACGCAGACGTTCACAGACTAGCCGCTTCCCGCTGCTGAGCGGTTAAATTTTTTGGTGTTTATTTTTATTTTTTTGAGAGGGAGAATGAATGGAGGAGGGGCGGAGAGAGAGAGAGAGACAGGATCCGAGGGGGCTCTGTGCTGGGAGAACCCGATACGGGGCTTGAACTCACGAACCGGAGATCTTGACCCGAGCTGAAGTCGGACGCTTCCCTGACTGAGCTGCCCAGGCGCCCCGCCGCTGCTGGGTATTTTGAAGTTTCCATCATTTGCAACGACACCGCTGAGAACGTCTTTGCACGCAGAGCACCCCTACCCCATCCATTTCTCAAAGACGGTGTTTTCCGAGGACGGATTGAAAGGGTATGAGCCTCCATCTGCTGTGCAGCGTGTCACCATGGACCTCGGGGCAGCACGGAGCCGGATACGTCACAGCCCATCACAGACCCTGTGTGACTCCTGACGCGGCCTCACAAAAGCTGCTCGGGGGCAGGGCCGCCCCACGGAGTGTGCCTCCTGCGCCCTGACGTGCCCGGGGCTGTTCAAAGCATCTTTTTAGAGTTGGAATTTTTTTTTCAGTTTATTTATTTATTTATTTTGAGACAGAGAGAGACAGAGGGTGAGAGGGGGAAGGGGGGAGAGAGGGAGAGTGTGCACGAGAGGGGGGGAGCATCCCAAGCAGGCTCTACACTCTTCTGATGCAGAGTCCGACACGGGTCTTGAACCCACAAACCGTGAGATCATGACCTGAACTGAAACCAGGAGTCAGGTGCTTAACCGGCCGAGCTCGGCAGGTGCCCCTGGGGATTGAACTATTAAGGGGGGAGTGATGGTGCCTCTTTTCCCTCAGGGGGGCCAAAGCGTCCCCCTTGTTTCTTTCTGGATTCAAGTAAACACCCCCCGGGTCAGTGCTCCGTCTAACCTCCACCCTGATGATGGCCCACTCAGACCCCTTTTACTAATGCATATTTTCAGGAGCCCCTTTAAGGTGCAGAAATGAAGTTCGGAGATAGATAGCAACCCTGACACATAAGCCACTAGATTCCTGTCCATCCAGAAACTTGGAAGTAGCTTTATTTGGGAAGGGGGTCTTTGCAAACGTAATCAGTTAAGGAGGGCGAGACGAAGCCCGCGCGGATTCGGCGTGGGTCCCCGGTCCAATGGCTCTGTCCTCAGAGAGAAGGAGAGATACTGTGGGGGCCGCGTGCAGATAGGGACAGAGGAGCAGGCCCATGGCCACGGGTCCAGGAACACGGGGTCCCCAGGAGCTGGCCGGAGGAGATTCTGCCATGTGTCACCTTGATCTTGGCCCTCAAGGCTCCAGAGCTGGAAGAGACTAAACTGTCACCCCCAGTTTGTGGTCATTTCTTACAGCGGCCGCAGGACATTGGCACACTGAGTGAATAAGCTCAATGTGGGAAGGATTGCTTTCAGCTCCTCCTGGTGGGCTGTCCCCATGGGCCTCTGTGTGGGCACCATTTGTGAACCCCTTTTACAGAGCAGCACACGGTCTCAGAGGTGCTGAGTGACCTGGCCAGGGCACACAGCCAGGAAGAGGGACTCCGGGTTCCAACCCAGGTCCGGCTGACCCATGCTCTGCCTGCAGATGTCACCAGCGGTGGAGGGGTGGGTGACGAGGGTCCTTCTTGAGCCTCTGCTTCCTCCCCGCTTTTGGGGTGCCTCCACGCACCTTCCACTGGCTGGTCCCTGACCCCCTCCTCTCTCTCTGCTAGCTTCTGCAGAGCCCGGGGGTGTGTCTTCGCTCTGTGCCGATGGCGTCACCGCTCTGGGTGCTAAGCAAGCAAGACCTGAGGGGCAGGTGGAGGCTGGGGGGGGTGGGGGGTGCAGCTCCACCCAGGCAGGGCCCGGGGTTGGCCTGTGCCGGCATTCGTGTGACACGGCAGCCCTGGCCCCAACCTTCGGGGGACCCGTCTGCGCAGATCCGAGGGTTTGCTGGCTTCCTGAGCCCTGCTCCGCACGGTCCCTGCTTCCTTGCAGGGCCAAGCCCTGAACCCTCCACACCCTCGTAATTCCGAATGAAAGCCGCGCTAATCCGTGAAATAAGCATGAGCCTCTCTGATGGAGTTTTCCCCCCAGAGCCCTACTCACACTTTACCCATTGTCTCCGGGCATCGGGCGCCAGCCCGCTCTGCCCCCTGGCTGCCCTCCTTGCCCAGGCCCCAGGCCCCCGGTCGGTGGCTTCCCGAGGCGGCTGGGCCCAGAGACGGGGTGGGGGGTGGGGGGGGTGGGGGTGGGGATGGGGTGGGGGCGCGGGTTTCCCAAGCACCTGTTTTGGGCCAGGGTCCTGCTTTCGCTCCCCTTCCTTCTGGCCTTCTTCTCCCACCGCCAGCCCCAATTACAGCTTTATTCTAGAAGCCTTCAACATTCCCTCCCCTCCTTGCCCTCTCCCCTTCCTCCTCCCCCTCCCCTTCCCCTCCCTCTTTTCTCCCTCCCTTCCCCCCTTCCTCCTTCTCCTCCTTTCAGGCCCAACAAGCCTTGGGAAGAGTTGTAGACATCGTGACGCTTTACCTCTACCCCCTGGCATCCGCTCTTTAGAAGAGGGACTGTTCCCTCCAAAAGACCCGCGCGACTCTGGACGGTGCGGACACGGAATCTCATCTCCGCTGTGCCTTTTGATCCGTCTCTGGCCTGTCTGCCTGGAGCGCACGCCCCACCCCTCCTGTGTTTTCCCACGACACTGACTCATGGAGGGTTTGCAGAGCAAGCTGGTGGCTGTCCTTGGATGTCATTGTTCCCTGGTCCCCTGGATGTCGGCGCCAAAGGCTGGATCAGGGCCGCGGGAATGCCTGCGGTAAGAGCGCCTCCTGTCTGGCCCTGGCGCCGCGTACCTCCTGCTGCCGCGGGCACCGGGCCGTTTGTGAGGCTGGCAGGTCCCCTCAGCGGACCCTTGCTGTGGACCCCTGCCCACCAGGAGTGAGCGGACCGGCCGCCACTTTCCCAGGCTCCCCGGCCTTGCTGGGTGAACCCCAGGCCACCAGGCCGAACAGGGGGTCTGACAGTGCGGAGCCCAGACAGGAACTGCGGGTGCTCGGCCCACGACAGCAGCCAGGACGGCTCCCCCACAGCCCGGGATCGCAGCCCCGCCGGATCGCCCAGCGACACAGCCTGGCGCTCGGGGCCACCTGGCTGCAGGGGACACCCTTGCCTTCTTGGACTCCCCCAGGCAACTGCTTCCAGCCCGTGGCACCTTCAGCCTGGATTGGGGGCAGGGGGAGAAGGCCACGGGCTAGGGGCTCCCTTTCGTGGCTCCCGAGGCCTCCTGGGCACTCCTGGTACACTGAGTGTGTAGCTGGCATGGCCAAGCCGCAGGGCAGGGCGAGTAAAGCCTCGGGGGCCGAGAGAGTCGGGGCCATCTCCATCACCGCTCTCCCGTTGCCTCCCTTCCCCCTCTGCCTCCTTTTCCAGGGAGCCTGCCTGGGCTGCCACGTGCTGCGGGAGAAGGCAAAGCTGGGACCTCTCTCGGCAAAGCTGCGGAGGACAGTCTGAGACACGCTGACCAGAGGGCAGCCCTGAGCCACACACCAGGATGGGACCCCCGAGTTCCAACCCTAGCCTGACACCAGGCCAGAGTGGCTCAGACGTTTCCTCTCAGGGCTGGGCAGAGACGCCCCAAAGATGGGCCTCAGCGTGGCCCCCACGGGGTCTCCTGCGAGCAGCCCCGGCCCACGGGTCGGGGGGTGTGGGGGTGTCGGGGGCTGGGCGCAGACCCTGGGCCACGCAGGACGTGAGCTCCTGCCGGCTCCTCTTGGCGCAGGGCGGGGTGTATGACACGCGCCCGACTGCGGAGCCAAGGGGACAAAATGTGTGTGTCACCCAGGGAAACGGAGAGCCCGTGGGCCGCGGCCGCAGCAGCTCACCTGGCCCGGCCGGGTGCTGTCGGGGGCGCGGCTTCAGGGGAGCCCCACCCCACCTCCGCGTGGGGGCTCTCTCCCTGGGAGTCCTGCTCGTTCCCCGCGGATTCGGGGCCGCGCACGGGAAGGGCGCCGTGACCCCAAGGAGTGCCTCCCAGTCGTGTGCTTTCAGGCAGTTTACACGGGACGTTTTCTGTTATGCGTGTTTTACCGCAATAAGAAGAAATTCACACAAAACCAAACAGCAGTGAGGCCAGAGGATGGCGTCGCCGGAGCGGGGAGCAGGACAGCGTGGCCTCTGCCACGAGGCCGTCCCGGCCATGACACGGAGCTGCTGCTGGCGCCCTGCTCTCACGTCAGCAGCCGACGCAGGAGGAGCAGTTCGTGTGCGTTCTGGAAGTGTAGATGGAGCCCCTACCGTGCGTCAGGCCCGCATGGGGACGCGGTGCTGACCGCGAGGAGACCGGCCCCTGGGGTCCCACGGCTGCAAAGCCAAGGGCCATCCCTCTCCCCGAGCTCACGGGGGGACGTCTACTTTGGGCCGTGGCCTCTGCACGCCTCGTGGGCCACTGGGAGGAGCTGCTAGGGCTCCGTGCCCAGACTGGGTGCCGCGAGGGACCCCGGGAAGGAGGCCGTGGTGGCCTGCGGGCCAGTCCCGGGACTCGGGTGAAATGTCCCGCTGGACCACAGCGGGGAGTGCGCTAAAGTGAAGGAGGCCAGATGCACAGAGGGAGGAGGGGCCAGGGGGCTGCAGGACTTCCAGAAACTTCCCAGAGCACAGAAAGCTGCAGCAGGCGCGTGGGGCCCGGGGGTCTGGGTGTGTAGGCTGCTCCTTGGCAGATGTGGAAGCCGGGTCTCAGGCACGGTGAGCCGCTCGCCCTTGGCCTCGCGGCTGCTGAGCGGCAGAGCCGGGGTTGGAGCATGCGTCCGTCTGCTGTCACGGCATCTGTCCCTGAGTGCTCCCCAGGAGGCTTCTGGGGACCCTGGCCCGAGACCGCAGCCCTTTCTCCGTTATGGCCTTTGAATGTTACAAGTTCCGGGCAAATTGTAGCAAATACTCCTTCCAATGCATCAGTGAACACAGGAGAAAATGGCGTCTGACATCTTCAAGAGTGTGGGTGGGGGGTTGCGTGCATGAAAACGTACCTGGGCCTGATCACGAGGCGGTGGGACCGCTCCGCAGGTGGGGAGCGGGTCGCAGGCACAGGGCGGACCCCTGCCAGTCACGGCCTCTGTACAAGCACAGTCAGGCCCCTGAGCGGGTCTTCAGCGCTGTGACTCACACGCCACGTGATTCGTCTCTTTAGGCTGTGCCGGTCCGTGGTCTCCGGGGCCGGACGGAGCACAGCCATCCCCTAAGGAGGAGACCCCCCTTCACCCTGTGACACTCCCACTGCCCCGAGTCCTGGGCGACTCCGGGGATCTACTCACGGGGCAGGGAGGTTGGGAGCGTGTGAGGGGCCTCAGTTCCCCTGCCCGTGGGCCTCGCCAAGGGCTGCTTGGGTGTCCTCCTCGCGCCAGGTGGCATAATGGCCAGTGTCCCCAGAGTGAGAGGTCCCAGAGAGCATGGGCAGGCTCCACAGACCGTTATGACCTCGTGTGGGAAGCCACTCAGGCCAGCCCTGACTCAGAGTGGAGGCGCCCTCCTGTCTTGGGGGATGGCCGCCCCCAGAGGAGGGGAGAGGGGCAGCGATGGGCGGGACCGCAGCTGGCAAGTGTCTGAGATTGATGGGGATGCGGTCCTCAGGTTCTGGAAGCCAGTGAAGGTGAGCCGGGCCATTCAAAGGAAGGTGCCCGAGACCCGATAGAGAACTGGTACTAAAAGTGAAGAGAAGGTCCTACGAGCAGCGGACAGGGGTGACCCGCTGCTCATGGAAGACTAGCTGTGCTGACCACAAGGTCCCAGGAGCCCCAGCGGAAAGCCAGCGGAATAGGAAACATTCCCAAAGGGCTCCCGAGTATCCACCCTCCATGTCAGTGTTCTGAGCTCCCTTTGGTGCCATGTAAATAGGGGTGCATTTCACCTCCATTTCAGACACGCACAGCCTGGCAGAGTCCGTCTGCAACAGCCAGGAAGATGGGGTTTGGGAGGAAAGGGGATGGGCTGTGGGGAGGAGGTGCCGGAGGCCTGGGCTGGTGGACAGCCCCCCACACCTGGGGCATGAGCGGGGGGAGGGGTGCTCTCGGGTGCAGCTGGCGGGGGCTTCCGCCTGGTTCCGCAGTCCCGACCGTCACAGGCAAGGTGGGCTCCACTAGCGTGTGTGCATGCATGCACACCCACAGGCATACACATGTGCACACACAGGTATGCACACACACCCACACACATATACACACACATACACGTGCATGCACACAGATACACATGCACACATACAGGTATGCACACACCCACCCACACGCATATACACACCCACAGGCATACACACATGCACACACACAGGTATGCATACACATACACACATGTGTGTGCACACATACACAGTGCATACATGCAGGTATGCACACCCACCCACACATACACATTTACACACGTGCACGCGCACACAGGTATGCACAGCCCCATGTGCAGACACGTGCACATATACAAACATGCGCACATGTACAAACACACATGCACATACATGTACACACATACAACACATATATACACCCATACATACACATGCACATATACACGTACAGACATACTCAGACACCATAGACACGTGCACACACACACGTGCACACATACACAAATAGACACACGTGCACTCACACACACAAATACACATGCACACATACAGGTATGCACACCCACCCACACGCACATGCATATACACACATGTGCACACACAGCCAGATATACACATGTGCATACATACATGTACAGACGCACACACACCACACATGCACGCACACCACACAGACACATGCAGGCACCATAGACACACATATGACCCCTGTCAGATACACATACACACACCCACGTGCACACACATCCACAGACTGGCACACACATGCACATGTATACAGAACACATGCACATACGTGCACACAGACACACACTCCCTGGTGCTTCTGGAAAACCGTGGTGGGAAAAAGCCAGATTGCAGCATTGTGGGTGAGGACTGTGTAGAATAAAGTCTAATTCCAGAGGTTCAAAAGAAAGAACTAAAATAGCAGCCAAGAATAGCCAAGAAAATGGTGGTGGGGACGCTCATGCCCAGCAGAGCTGCTGCCCACACCCACAAACAAGTGAGAAGTGGGGAAACAGCGGGGGAGCGGGACTGGGGGCCCCTCGCCCCGTGGAGAGGCAGGCCCGTCAGGATGAATGAGTGCACAGAGGGAGGCAGTGATCACAATAAACGTACGGGGCCAAAAACTGTTAAAAGACAGTGATCGATCGGAAGCATGTGAGCCCAGGGCTGCGCTGCTTATACAGGGAAACCTCGTAAGGAAAGGGAATGAGGCAGAGCCACCAAGGACGCTGACCCTTCACAGGAGAGGTCCCTGTGCCAGCAGAGGCCGTGCAGAGGTGGAAGGGCACGTGGAGCCCCGCCTGCATTGCTCGGGGGCCTCTCCCCTGCGCCCCTCTCCGCTCTGCCCTGCTTGAGCCGCACCTGCCGCAGTGGGGCCACACGCCCGGGGTGGGAGCGCGCCCTGCAATCACAGACGCCGCCCCCGGGATGTGGTGGCTCCTGGGGCGCGCTGCATCCTCTGCGCGGCGGGCGTGAACTTTTCAACCACAGGACGACATGGATGTCAAGGGGCGGAAGGGCTGGAATACGTTGAGTGCTTTTCGTTTTTTAAAGAGGTTTATGGAGGAAAAAGTCACAGAGCAAACAGTTCACCCATCTTAATGTAGAGAAACGGCACCTGCTCCGCGGGCAGTGGTGCGCCGCCATCACCTCCGTCTGTTTCCAGACCTCCTTCCCCACCCCAAGACTTCCCAGAAGGATCTAGCTCCCCCTCCCCCTTTTCCCCTTCCCCTTCCCCCTCTCCCCTCCCTGGCCGCCTCCAATCCACTTTCCGTCTCTAGAAATTTGCCTTGTCTAGGTACTTCGTCTAAGTCCTCCCGTGGCCTCTCTCCCTGAGCGTAACGTCTCCCCAGTTTGGCCACGCCGTAGGGATCGGCCCTTCTCCCGTGGCGAGGCCCGGAACTGCCCCGCCGTCTGGACACGCCGTGTCTCGCTCATCCGCTCACCCGCGGACGGGCCCTTCGGTGTCTGCGGATAAAGGTGCCGTTACTGTGCGTGTACAGGTGTCTGTTTGGATCTGTTTTCAGCCCGCCTGAGCGTGCCCCCGGGGGTGGGGTTGCGGGCTGTTACTGCAGTTGTGTGTGGCTTTCAGAGGAGCCCCAGACCGTGTCCCACAGCAGGGACACCGTTGCACCACGTTCACTGCTTTCACTCGCCCCCCAGCCCCCTGTCCCTGTGTCTCGGCTCTGCTCTAGGCCCGGCGAGCGGCCCCGGGAGACCACCCTGGCCTCCGACCTCAGGCTGGGCTCAGCCGAAGGGCGGACGTCAGCGAAAAGGAGGGGACCAGAGTCAGGCAGCGCGCGTGCCACCCCCCACACCATGAGGCCGTCTCAGGCTGTTCCCCCGGGGCCTGGGCTGACGGCCCCCAGTTCCTGAGCTGTGCCTGGGGCCCCCCTCCGTCCTCACGGCTGTAAGCCCTTCTTGAAACATCTTGTCTTGAGCGAGCCCCCTTTTTCCTGAGGGGGCCCCACCCGGGCAAGGAGTCAGTCAGACCCCCTGTGTCCCTGAGGCCAGAGCTCTGGGGTGTCGTTCACTGATGTGGCCCCGGGGGTTCACAGCAGGGGCCCCGGGCCTGGCCCAGGCGGGGCTCAGGAGACACTGGAGAGAGGAAGAAACGATTCCATGATTGAAATCAAGTCCCGTTTATTCTAAGCGCACCGGAGACTCGGGCTGGCGTCCTGGCCACGGGAGAGACTGGCTTCCCTCCCAGGGGTGTCCTGCTAGAAAACAGAGCGACTCGCAAGGGCGGGGGACAGT
This sequence comes from Hyaena hyaena, assembly GCF_003009895.1. Taxonomy (NCBI): domain Eukaryota; kingdom Metazoa; phylum Chordata; class Mammalia; order Carnivora; family Hyaenidae; genus Hyaena; species Hyaena hyaena. The sequence continues at coordinate 560,043 of NW_024081144.1, read as the reverse complement.
CCCACGATGAGGGCAAGGGCATCCCGCAGGACGAGGCGGAGGCCCTGGAGGCCGAGAACAGGTCGGGGCCCACCCACCTCGGGCTCACCGGCCCGGGGGGCTTCGCCTCTCTGAGCCGGGTCCTCGGTGTAAGATGAACACAGCCAGCCTCCCTGTCCAGTGGGGGTGATCAGATGCTGCCGGCAGGAAGGGCACGACTTGCCGCTGTGACAGGGCCGCCCAGCCTCGCCCCTGCGATGGCGCCCCACCTCACAGCCTGGGCTGATGGCTGTTGTCTGCTGGGTATGGCCTCCTCTTGTCTTGGAATTGGGGGGACCCCAGGTGCAAGAGCAGTGGCTCCGAACCCCGTTTCTGCGTCGAGGAGGTCCTTGGGGGCGTGGGGGCCCGCACGTGGGGCCGGGGAGAGGGGGCTTCCTCCTCCCGGCAGGCCAGGCGAACCCTGCAGCCCGATCTTGTCCGTGGGGCGTGCGTGGCAACCCAGTTGTGTCTGCAGCCGACTGTATTCCTGGCCCTTGGCACAGCGCGGACGCCGCGGAAGTGCTCGCTAAACAAGTCCCGGAACACGTGAGCCCAGCGAGCTCTTGCCCCGAGAGCAGGGGTGTTGGGAGAGGGCGTTTATCACGCTACTGCTCGCAGCACCGAAGCGTGGAGTCCGCTCCACTGGAGACACTCCCGTCACAGGGGACAGGACGACCCGGCTGTGTGTCCACCTCGCAGGAAGTGACATGGCAAGGGACGGGCAGGTGACGGCTCCGTGTGTCCACACAGGTGGACGCGGCGCGCCATCGGGGGAGGAAGACGGATAATCACGGCTGGTCCCCTAGTGCCTGTACCTGCTGCGGCGTAACCACGGCAGACCGAGTGCCTTCAAACACGTTTGCATCTTCCGGTTCTGGGGGCCCGCGGTCCCAAATCAGTGTCGGCCGACTGGAGTCGCAGTGTGGGCAGGGCCGGGTCCTGCTGGGAAGGACGCCCCCTTGGCCCGGGTCCCCCCAACCCAATGTCCAGGCCCCGCAGCCGGGTCCCCCGACTCCTGGCATCCAGCCACCACGGCCCAGGTCCACCTCCCCCCTCCCCCGTGTCCAGCCCCTGCAGCCGGGTTCCCCACCCCCCAGGTGTCCAGCTGGCAGGCTCAGAGCATCCGAGTCATCACAGACTGTTTTGTTGGAACTCGCTGCTCTGTCTGTGTACTTTCATGGTGTGTTTGAAATATTTTATACTTTTTAAACAGTGCATTAAAAAGCCCCAAAACAAACAACAGGAACAAGCTGTGTTTGGGCCTGAACGGAGCACATGAGGTGGGGCGCAGAGCTGGCCGGGTGGGCGCTGGCGGTGCTGGTGTGGGGCCAGCTGACCGGAGAGCCTGCACTCAGCCTCTCAGTGTGGACCCGGCCGCTGAGGAGGGTGGGTCTGGGGACAGGGCCTTCCGGAGGTGGGGCGGGACACCGCGTTAGCGCCCTGCTCAGTGCCCAGGGGTCTCTCCTGAGGTCCTGTTAGCGCCCTGCTCAGTGCCCGGGGGTCTGTCCTGAGGTCCCAAGCCGGGAGGGGGATGTGCAGGCCGGGACGTCACTGGGCTGTTGGTAAAGCTCCCCGATGTCTGTGCAGCTACCGTCCCTGTGGTGAAGTGAGCGTCCCCTCTGGCCGCGGGGGCCGGGGAGCCCTCCTCTGCCTCCTCTAGACCCGGCTTCCTTTCTCGTGCATTTTCTTAAAGTTTCTGGAGAACTTACCGTGCACCTCAATCATTTTGAAACGCTCTGCTGATTTTACCTGTTTTAAGATATGACACTCCTATGACAGGGACGCCCGTGTGGATTTCACTTCACAGTCGAGGAAACTGAGGCAGGCGGGGCACGCAGCCTGCTCCGGGGCACATGGTCGGTGGGTGGGGGGCCTGGCTCAGAGTCCTTGTCCGTCACTGCTGTCCTGCGTGGTCCGTGACCTTCCGGCATTTCTGAGCTGCCGTGGGGTAAGAGGGACTCGGGCCCCGCATCGCCGCGCGGGGCATCTGTGCGTCCCGGGTGAGGGCAGTGCCCGCAGGGGCCACCGCGGTGTCCAGTCTCAGCGGCTCCGGCACATGAGCTCATCCCGCCCACGCCCTGGCCTCACACTGGAAGCGACCCCTGCTGTCCTATCGGTTATTGGAGGGTTTGCGGAAGCCTGAAGAAAACAAGACACTCCGGACACGTGGCAGCAGCCCGACTCGGTGTCCGTCCAAACGGTGTTGTGTTGCACAGCTGGAGACCCCCCTCCGGGCCTCCAGGACGGCAGCGGGGGGCTCCCGGGAGTGGACGTGAGGGGAGCGCTCCAAGCACATTCTAGAGAAATGACGGGGCTCCTGCCGCCAGGAGGTCCCCGCTGTCCTCTGGGGCCTCAGTCACCCTGCGGCCCGCCGCTGCCCCACGTGGGACTCTCACTCCGATGGCAGCCGGGCCTCTTCCGTCAGCTGGCTGCCCCCCTGCCAGGTGCGGGGACCCGGGCCCGGGGACAAGTGGCGCGGGACGCACAGGAGCCCAGCGCCAGGGCCCCGCTTAGGGCTTCTTCCCCGTGTCTCCCAAGACCCGTCATGTGGAAACGAAAACTCCCTCTTCCAGGAAATAAATGTAAACCGCATTTATGAGGCAGCTGGTGTCGAGTGTGAACTTTGTTTGGAGACTGGCGGGTCCAGCGGTGAAGCAGAGGGGCCCCGGCCCCCGTGTGTCCTCCATAGTGAACGAGCCCTGGGGGCACACGGGGCCTGACGTTGGTGGGGGGGGCGGCGGGGTTTGCCCCGGGGCTCAGCATGCACCATGCTGATGTATCAGCGGCCGCTGGGTACCAGCAGCGCTAGCGCTACCTCCGTTAGCGATCCAAGCAGCTAAATGCGCGTTTTGACACCATCTGTCCGTCCGTCCGTGCGTAAGCTCAAGGGGTGCCCTGCGTTTCTCAGACGCCGTATTCCCAGTGTTTGTGTCTGACGGCCTCTGCAGGGGGCCCAGAGGCTCAGAAGCAGCACCTGATAGTGCTGGCGGCAATCTGCAGGATGGCTTCCATTCTTACCTCCATTCGCAGGAAGGGAAAGCAAGGACCAGAGAGGGCAAGTAACTTTCCCGCAATCACCCAGCAAGCCTAGACTGGCAACCACAGTGCCGCCCTCAGGGGAGGGGGTCAGGGGGCCGTGTGCCAGGTGGGGTGGAAACAGAAACCCATCCAGGACGCCCGGCTCCCTTGCCCTGAAGATGTCACCCCCCCAGACCCCAAGTGGGCCCCGGAGGAGGGAGGGGAGCACAGAGCCTTGTTTTATCATGGGCCGGTTGAAGGCAGAGTGTTTTGCCAAAAGCTTGCCCTCTGGCCACACAGCGAACTCATCTTCTCATGCCAAGTTGTGCAGCAGAAGGTATTTTCCACGTCGTGTTTAAGTCATCTGTACGGGAGCCTCGCGGATGGAAATAAAATATTTACCATTTGGAACAAATTCCAATCAGAGCAACAAGCACTCTAAGTAAAGGATGTGGGGGGGGGGAGCAGAGGCAAACAGCTGCTCCCCAGCTGTGGCCGAGGGAGAAGGGGCTGCCCTGTCCTCCCCAGGGCCTCGCCCAGGGGCACATCCGCTCGCCCACCTGGCCCGGCCTCCTTCCCTGCCACTGAGGCCCATTCCTGGATGCCCTCCAAGCCCCTCCCCCTCCGCCCTCCCAGCCCATCTGCCTCGTCCCGGCCTCTTGATGGCCCCACTATGACCAGCTGTCTATCCCCCACGCGCCCAGCTCCCCGTGGAGAAGCCCGAGAGGCCTTGGGGGGCCCGGAAGGGCCGGTGAAAGAGTGTGCGGGGCCCCGATGCCGCCGAGCCTGCATCTGTGGAACCTGAGCACCGGCTGTGGGGGGGCCGGCCCGGGGGGCTCCCGGGGGGAGGGCTGTGTCCAGGCCCCAGCTCCAGGCTTTTCCCACCCCACCGTCTCTCACTGTCCCCAACTTTGGTTTTTCTGAATGGAACAATGTCGTGCACCAGGTGGTCACGGCCGCACTGGGGACAATTGCAGGAATTACTTCCACCCCCCGCCCCCCACCCCCCCAAGCGCACGAGCACTTCCAGAGCTGAGGAGACCCTTGGAGTGGGGAGTGAGCACTCCTCTCCTGGGCCAGGGAGACGCGAGCGCTGGTGGGGTGGACAGGTTGTCTGCAGAATGGCCGCCTACTGGGCCATTGGGCCAAGTCACTCCCACGAGGCTCCCTAAAATGGTCCTGATGACCCCCCCAACACTCTTGAGGACCCTGGGGATGGTCTGGAGGTGCCTCCAGGGGAGAGTCCCGGAACCCCCCTGGGTCGAAGGCATTGGTTAACGCCTTATTCTAGTAGCTGGGGGGCCGAGGCCATGCCCTCCCCAGGCCCTTGCAGTGACCTCCACAGCACCCTCAGTGACCCACCTCAGGGACCCACCACCTCATCTGCGGGACAAACACCCTATTGATTCTCTGGTTCAATGAGAGGGAAAAATCCCCCTGAATCCCGGCCAAGGGCGTGGGGAGCGGGTCTGGAGCGGCTCCAGAGCCGGAGCCCGGGGAAGGGGGAGTGCTCCCAGCTTTTACGACCGGCTTCAAATAACTTCCTGGAAACGGTCGAGTGTGGCCTGCAGTCCCCGTGGCCTCGTTCGGGAGCAGTGTTCCATGCAGAGCGGGGTCACGCTTGGCGGGGGCTGCTGGGCCAGCCCTGCTGCAGGATCTGGGGGCCCCGGAGCCCCGGGCTGTGGGCTGTGGGCGCCCCTCCGGGCCTGTCCTCCAGGATGGACGGCCTGTTACTGGCACAGCAGTGTGGTCACATCCCTGCAATTTGCTGTCAGTGAGCACGGCTGGGTGAGCAGAGTCGGCCTCAGACCCCGCACAAGGGCAGGTATAAACCATTTCTGCACACACACCGTTAACCACAAGGCCCCACGGTGAGGACGCTTCCGCCGCACGCCGACCTCCTGGCCAGGCCCCGTCACCTGCCGCTGCACCACCTGGGCAGCGACCCCACCTCCCTGGGCCTCTGCCTCCTTGTCGGGAGCTCGAGGCTGGGGAGGGTGCCCGCCTTGCAGGGAGTCTGCTTCCGTCCTCACAGCACCCAGAGTGGCGCCCACGGTCACGGTGAGAGCCTGTGGTGCTGGCGGAAGTCACCATCACTCCTACCACCTCTGCTCCCGCGCGTGTCTTCTCCTCCCTGGTGAAAATATGTCACCTATGCGCTGAGAGGTTGCCGGTGCGTTTGAAACGTGGATTGGTGATCGACGTGACCCGATGGCGCCACCAGCAGGGACACCAGCCGGCAACCCCTGTGGCACCAGGTTTTCCCCTCCCAAACCTGCACCTGGGCCACGTTTGCAACTTTGAAACTCCTGGGGCGCATGGGGGGCTCAGTCGGTGGGGCATCCGATTTCGGCTCAGGTCATGATCTCACGGTTAGTGGGTTCGAGCTGACAGCCAGCTCAGAGCCTGGAGCCTGTTTCTGATTCTGTGTCTCCCTCCCTCTCTGCCCCTCCCCCGCTCACGCCATCTCTCTCTCTCTCAGAAATAAATTTTAAAAAATTATTAAGAAAAAAAGCCTTGCCAGTGTAACAGGTAGAAACAACTTGAGTCAGGCTGTGCGTCTTTTGATACCATTTTAGCCTCTTTGCTTTTCTTACACCTTATGGATTTGTGCATGCTCTTGCTTTTTTAAGGATTTGGAGCCTTGGTCTATCCAGTAGCAAGATTTTGGTTTGGGCAGGCTCTCTTTGTATCTGGGCGCATGTGTGAGACATTTACATGTTCACATGTGTATATGCGCACACGCGTACACGCACCATCAGCGGCATCTCCGTGTTATCCGGGCCTGTGCACACACATATACTTGTGTGGGCATGTGCCACGCCTTCACACATGTGCTCCAATCACTACTCTCTGATACGACTTTTCTGTCCAGAACGGTCTTTCCTACCCAAGACTGTGTTACTCCTTTTTTTTTTTTTTTTTTTTAATGTTTTATTCATTTCTAGGAGAGAGAGAGACAGCGTGAACAGGGGAGGGTCAGAGAGAGAGGGAGTCACAGACTGAAACAGGCTCCAGGCTCTGAGCCGGCAGTCAGCACAGAGCCCGACATGGGGCTCAAACCCACGAACCGCGAGATCATGACCTTTGCGAAAGTCGGACGCTTAACCGACTAAGCCACCCAGGCGCCCCTCGTGTTACTCCTTTTAATGGTTTTATTTGCATGTTTACAGCTCTGTCTTCCTGAAGGTTATTTTGGTGTAAAAGTCCTTTAAACTTTCCTCCCTCAGATGACCGATCCTTTGCCCCACAGCCCCTAATGGGATGTCCCGGCCCCTCTACTCGGCGGCCCCCTCTGACTCTCTGGGCTGTTTCTGGATCTGTGGGGCCCCGCCGATAGGCCAGGTCACTGGCACCGAGTTGTTTACAGGGTGGTGGCTTCGAGTCGGAGGGCTCCCCGGGTTCTCCTCTGGACTGGCTTCATGAAGTAAGAATTTCATTTGAACTGAGAAATCGTTTCTCAGCTCCCCTCCCCCCAACACCTCCATGGAGAACACTGCTGGGGTTTCAATGAGCTGGACGTGGTGGGGTTAGTACATGATTTTAGGAGGAAATGGCATTTTTAGGTTGAATATATCTCCAGTCCACGAGGGGTGCCCCTCTGTCCCCCACGCCCATCTTGTTCTACACGTCGTTTCCCTGTACGCTCACACTGGCCCTGTGTGCACCTTGTCAAGTCCCTAGGAATCTCTGAGTTTCCAACAAACTCTGGCTACGCTGACTTCTGCACGCTGAGCATGCCGGGGGGGGCAGTCCTCGGGAGGGAGAAGAGGGGGCGTGGGGGGCACTGCTCATCACTTGAGTCCTAGACCTGCTGCCTCCCTCACGGTGCTGAAGGAACCATGGCCACACACGACCAGGGAAGGGAAAGGCCCTGCGTGGTGGCCGCCCAGCTGCAGGGAGGGCTTGTAATTAGTGCTCTGCCTTAATAAGTGGGATTCCTGCCGCCAGCTCGTCGAGGTCGCCTACAAATACCAGGGGCCCGAGTCACATGTGGGTGCCGGGCAGGGGGGATGGGGGCTGTAGGGGCCAGAGGAGGCCATCGTCTCACCCCAGGGGGCCGCCAGGGCCTTTCCCTCCTGCAGCCGCCAGGCGCTTTTCTTCCTTTCTCCTCCCTCCC
>NW_024081144.1:540502-552812 GCF_003009895.1 Hyaena hyaena | reverse complement strand
CTCTCTCTCTCTCTCTCTCTTTCTTTCTTTCTTTCTTTCTTTCTTTCTTTCTTTCTTTCTTTCTTTCTTTCATGTGTATGTGTGTTGTTACAAGGCCTCCGTGTGATTATACAGCAACGCGAGTGAATGAACAGAGGCTGTGCCCGGAGACGTGGACGAATCCCGCGCGTGTTGAGCAGGGGAAAGGAGGCAGCCACTCCCTTGTGCCGGCGGCGGCGGTGGCGGAGCGCGGGGCGGCCACCCTGGCTGAGGGGGTGGCCGTGGGGTGGGGGGACCGGGCACTTCCAGGGCGGCTGGACCGTCTGGATTCCTGACCCTCGCTCGTGTCACGACCTGATCCCTCCATGCGTGACGTTTGCTGATGTGTGCAGGTTTCCATAACGTGCGTCTGGTTAGAAGAAAACGTGTAGAAAGGTTCCAGTGTGCGTTTAACTAAAATTCATTTTTCTAAGATGCCAAGTCTGAACTGGGGACACACGCATGTCCAGGTCGCAGGGAATCACAGGCCTCGTTTGGAATAGCAACGACACGATGGCCACATTCACCCAACACGTTTAAGGAATGGAAACGTCCCTCTGAAGGAAGGGCCCACCAGCAGGGCCACTTCTTTTCTGTGAAAAGTCCCGGAAGCCCCAAGAGATTATTTTTAGCATCTGAAACTCATCTTTCCCTCCTAAACTTGAACTTCCTGGTGCGAGGAAATGAGCGAGTGTGTGCCTTCCCCCGGAGAACCCAAGCTCGGCAGAAGTCACAAAGTGCCCGTGGCCCCGCCCACAAGAAGGGAGACTCTCCCTCGGCCACACGCCCCGGCGGGGGGCTCACTGTGGCCAGTGAGTGTGCCCTGCGCTTTGGCCCAATTACAGCCTGCAGACTGCGGTCCACACGCTCTCTGTCTCGAGCGGGCCTTCGGGGGCGCAGCCCATGGTTCGCCTCGCGGAGACCCGCCCTGGGCAGCGAGTCCCCAGCCGCGGCGTCTCTGCCTTCTCCACTTTCCGAGAGCGCGGAGGAGCCCCATCTGTCAGGTCCCCCAAGGACTAGGCGGAGATTTGCTTGGATGGGAAATGTGCACCGTGTGCTCCTTCTGGTGGGCTCTGCATTCTTTCCTAGTGAAGTCTTGTGCCTGGAAAACCAGAATATATGGTCAGCATCCTTCCTATGAACAGAGCAATTGTACATTGTGCAGGGATTACTTAGCGAGGACTGCGGGGGTTGCCATGGTTACCCTCCCCCCACCCCCACCCGTGCGGTCGCGCTTGCTGCCTACGTGGGACCCGGCAGCCGGGTGCCCGCCTGGCATGTGGCTGTGCTGGCACCGCCGACGCGCTCTTCCCCCGGCTGGGAAGTTGCCACGGCGTGGCTGTCATGTGGCAGCACGCCTTCACGTCCCCCCAGCCACGGGGTTCTTGTGTCACGTGATGTGGTATGTGCACGTCCAGGGTGCAAAATGGACAGAGACGGGGACGCTTGAGCCCACGCCTTCGGCCGACCCCCTGGGGCCCCGGAAAACACTGCTGGAAAGCTGCCAAGCTCCCCAGTCCCTGCCCCGGGGGGGGTCTTCTTCTCACTCCCTCTACACCGCCCCTTGGGAAGCCCCTCTGGCCTGCGCACACCCAGGCAGGCCTGACCGTAGGGACGGGAATGTGAGCTACTCTGTCCCCGGGTCTCAGCAGAGCCTCAGATGTTTTCCTAGAGACACAGCCCCTGGCCCCGGACCACAGTGAAAAGCACAGTCAGGAATTCCATACGCACCCGGAGACGCAGTTCGCCTTTTTCCACGGCTCGTTTACGTGCGCTTAATTCTGCCAGCGCCCCGCGGAAGGGGGCCAGCGCACAGGCAATCCCCACGGCCCTGCTGTGCGCCTGAGCAAGAGCCGGCTCGCCGGCCATCCGAAAACGCCACGTGGACAGGCCGACCTCCCCCTCCCAGTCACCTATGAGGCCGCGCACTCACGATGACAGCGGCCCTCCTCTAGGACGAGGCGGCTGGATTCTCCTGCCCGTCTGCTGGGAGACCGTCCCCAGGGTCACACACAGCCGACTGCAGCCTCCACAGGCGTCCAAGTGGGGGTGTCAGAGGCTTTCCCGGTCCTCCCGGTGCTCACGGGGGTCCTCCCCCCCCCCGGTGCAGATGGGGGGGCCCTTCTCCCTCCTCCCCCCCTCCTCCTGGTGCTCAGATGGGGCCTGTTCTCCCTCCTCCCCCCCCTCCTCCTGGTATTCAGATGGGGCCCTTCTCCCCCCCCCCCCTCCTCCTGGTGCTCAGATGGGGCCCTTCTCCCCCCTCCCCCTCCTCCTGGTGCTCAGATGGGGCCCTTCTCCCTCCTCCCCCCCCTCCTCCTGGTGCTCAGATGGGGCCTGTTCTCCCTCCTCCCCCCCCTCCTCCTGGTGTTCAGATGGGGCCCTTCTCCCCCCTCCCCCTCCTCCTGGTGCTCAGATGGGGCCCTTCTCCCTCCTCCCCCCCCTCCTCCTGGTGCTCAGACGGACCACTGTCTTCTGCATTTGTCTTCTTTCCCAACCACCTGTTCGTGGCACCACTCATGCCTGGTTGGGGCTTGCTACCAAGGGGCATCAAGATGCTTCTCTGGGAGCCTGTGAAACGGACGTTAGAGGTGACTTGGGCATGTGTTTCTGGACCAACACCTTCGGGAGAAGGTGGAGCACAGGCCCGGGCAGAGGGAGCGCCTGGGCGGGTGCAGGCGTGCAGGGGCTGGAGCCCATCCCACCAGGCCCACGGGGGGCCCTGGACACATGGGAGGAGTAGGTGGGTCTGTGTCCCTGCTCCATCAGTCACTCAGTGGCTGTGGGCCGGCCCCGGGAGGCCCCTGACCGTGCACCGTGCAGCTCCCTGGGTCAGAGCTGTTGCCGGAGAAGCTTGGCTGTGATGCTCTGGGCGTGTTTCCGTTCGTGCCGAGTGAGCCCCTCCATCTGGAAGCGGGCGTGCGGGGCTCCGGCGCCCTCTCCCCACCCCTCGTGCTGCTCCCTGCTGGCTTCAAAGGGCACGTCCCTTCTGGGAAAGAACTCGTCCAGGATGCGGGTCGAGCCCTTTTCCGGGGACACTTCCCGGCGGCCTCCACCCTTGCCTGGTCCCCTCCACGTGGGCTGGTGACCCTGCTGGTGGGATTGTTCTCACTTTGACCTGCTGGTCTCCCGGCACCAGGAGGCTGAGGTCACCGGGGGAGCGGTTGTGGGTAAAAGTCGGTGGGGGAGGGGGGGGGCTCCTGCTGTGCCTCCAGGAACTTAGACTCTGGACAGGCTGGGGACAAGCCCCCTGGTCCGTCACTGGGAGGGACGGGGAGTGGGGACAGCCTTCCTTCACCCCTTCATTCTTAGACCCCTGTGTTGATCCTCTTCTGAGCAGGTTGTTGATTTGGGGTGTAGGCCATGCCCCAGGGAGGGGCCGTCCACACCGTCACCCACAAGGTGGCCTCTCCATTGGGCCACACTCCTGGGCGCCATGGCCGGGGACGGGCCGGCACATCCGTGGCTCGCTGCAGCCGGGACGTGCTCGTCTCTGCCCAGCTCTGCAGTCAGAGGCATGGCGTCGCAGCGTGAACTCCAACAAGGTGGGAGTGCTTTCGCCACGGAAACTGACAGATGCGGCAAGGTGGTTGTTAAACTTCCCTGGCGGAGAGTGGCAGCGCCCGCCCCCCACTGCCCTGCTAGGAGCCTGCGGACATGCGTGGACATGCGTTTCCACAATCACGTGCGCCGCTGCCTTTGGCCTCGGCCACACCCACGGCCCAGGGTCGCCTCCGCTTTAGGACAAGGGAGGTTGGCGCACTGGGGTCCTGAGCTTCCCAGACCAGCAGGCTGAGGCTGGAGCGGAGGGAGCGGTTTGAGCCCAGTTGTGTCTGACTCCAGAGCCTTCTCACCCTCCCTGCCCCGCTGCGTGCGGCTGCCACCCATCCCTGCTGCTGGTGCCCGGCCGCTTCCGACCGCGGGCGGCAGTAGCATCTGCTCCTCGGGAGGCCTCCTGGCTGGCACAGTCCCTTTCGCCTCTGGGTAGGAGGGTCCTGGACGATGCGAAGCGTCAGAACGTCTCAGGTTCTTGGGGTTCCTGGCAGCCGGAGTCTGTGGGGTCCCCGTGTGTCACACGGCCTCGTGGGGCAGCCCTGCACCTTCCCGAGCCTTTCTGAATCGGGATGGCTCCCGGCCGGCGGGCTGTGCTTGGGCGGGGCCGGCGTGGAGGGAACAGGGACACTGGTCCCTTGGAGGAGCTGCGGGGCCTGCAGAGCCCTTGCGGGTGGTTTGTGGGACAAAGTCCGGCCCCCCAGCCCCACGTTGGCCTCAAATAAAGGGACACAGGTGGTGTAGACGCTTGGCTAGCCAGCAATGCCAAAACGAATTCTTTTTTTTTTTTAATTTTTTTATTGTTTTATTTATGTCTGAGAGAGAGAGAGAGACAGCGTGAGAAGGGGAGGGTCAGAGAGAGAGGGAGGCACAGAATCTGAAACAGGCTCCAGGCTCTGAGCCGTCAGCACAGAGCCCGACGCGGGGCTCGAACCCCCGAACCGTGAGATCATGACCTGAGCCGAAGTCGGACGCTTAACCGACGGAGCCACCCAGGAGCCCCCAAAACGAATTCTTAAAACATAACGAACCTGATTGATATTTCATAGGAAGCATTAAGGTGGTCATTTGGGAGAAAATACATGTTTTATTGGGCTTCTTTTTCCTTGTTCTAATGCACACACTTGCTTTGCTTGGACCACCTTGAGGGGGTGAGGTGAGCGGGCACTCGCCTTGGGCTGGCAGGGGGTGGTTCTAAAAGCCTTGCCTGGACGCAGGGGCTTCTCTGGGGCTCTCGCTGGGCGGTCCGGAGGGGACCTTGCTGCGCTGGCCTTCCGAGAAATGTCTGCAGGACTCTGGCTGAGAGATCCCTTCTCTGCATCTTTGTGCTCGTCGGACATTGAGAACATTCACCCGAAGTGCCAGGGCCAAGGTTATATTCTTTTTCCACCATGGAGAAGGAAGTTTTTACTGTGGAACAGCAGTGACCGCCCCGTAAGGCCCCGCCCCTCACCTCTGCCCAGTTTCAGGACCCTGCCCTTGGGGCACAATGTCATCCTGGTGCCTTGAGACGGGGACCTCACTCCCCCTCAGCTTCTGACCCCGTCCCTCGCCCCTGCCCCATGACCTGGTGCCTTCAGTGAGTGGCACAGGTTGGTCTCACATTCAACAAGCGTCCTGGGGTCGCTGCAGGCCAGCCCAGCGGGCGCACGGGGCTCAGGTGTGGACGTGTAAATGGCCGCTAAAGAGTCATAGGCTGTCCCCAGGCAGGGAGCCCAGGGCGCACCCGCGCGTGCCAGCGTCCTGACAGAACCCGGGTCTGTCCTGCTCTGCCCTGGCTGCAGGTCCCGTGTCCCTGGCGCCCTCGGTCCCTGCTTCCCGAGCGGAGCGAACGGACACTCCGCGTGACCAGCAAAGCCACTTCCTTGCCCGGGGCAGTGCTGGCCCAGCCCTCTTCAAGCTCGCCAGTCCCTCCTCCCAGGGCCTGGGGCTCAGGACCTTCAGGAAGGGGCATCTCCGGGCTGTCCGGGGCTCTGCGTGAGGGTGACGCACAGGGGCGGCCTAGTGACCTGGTGACAGCCAAGTGCCCCACCCAGGCGCGTCCTGCTCCATAGCCACCCCGTCTAGGCCGTTTCATTCAGGCGCCTCCCACCTCGGGCCTCTGTCTCTCCTGGGACCCACTCCTCCCCACTTCCTGTCCTGGGCAGATGAGGTTTTGTCCTGGCAACTCCCTGTCCCGTGTCCTCGGCTGCAGAGTGATGACAGAGGGATCACGTTTCGTGACAATCCTGGCGATTGCAAGTGGTCTAGACGGCCACCCCGGGGGCGGGGGCGAGACCCGTGTGTCCCTGGATGTCCACTCTCCGTTGGCATCTCCAGGTCCCCCCTTTCCCTCCCTCTGTGAGGTGGCATGGCGTGACATTCGTGTGACAGCTGAGGGAGCTGCGTCCCGGAGCACTCAACCATCGGCCTGGGGGAGAAGCGGGGCTGAGCCTTCTGGAGAGGCGGCCGCTGGGCTTCTAGGGTCCCCCGCCTCCACCCCAGTGGGGACCCCCACAGCCCTCAGAGCCGCCCCAGTACTGGAAGCCGTGAGTGTACGTGTGGCCCATCTGCCAGGCCACTCTCCATCTGGCCCCTGCTCTGTAGGCTCCCACAGGACACATCTGCCCTTATTTAGATCTAGAACTTTCTTCCTCGTGCATGTTGCCTTTTCTGCATAAGAGGCTTATCTTACTCATCCCTCGGTAACCACAAGACTTGGCGCAGGCTGGGAGCCCAGACGAACCATCGCTGTGGTCGATTTGTCTTCCCTCCTAACCAGCGGCTGAAGTGAGTGGGACACAAGCCGCCCTCACAGAGGGCGGAACTCAGCGTCCTGAGCGCTGGTGGGTCTGTCGGTCCATCCTGCGGTTCGTCCTCGGGAGCGCGGGCTCCTCACGGAGACGGGCCTGGAGGTCTGTGTGTCTTCCCCTGACCCCCTCTCCCAGCAGCCCTGCTCTGGGGTCCCCCTGCCACCTACCCTCCCCCGAGCCTCTCTGAGACCCCCCCCCCCCCCGAGGCTGCAGAGAGGAGCTATAAGTCAGCCTTCCTTCGGGGGTGATTAAGCAAATCACTCTATTCCCAGTTTGACTCACAGTCTAAAAATGTGCTCAGGGCATAGTTGTGGCCACTGAGCCTGGTGTGGTGGGACCAGCCCCAGGCCTACGGAGCCCGGCCTTTGTGCAGAGCACAGCCCTTTTCCCAGCACTCACTGCCGCCAGCGCCTTCCTGCCACTCGCCACCCTCTGCTGGTCCTGACCCGCCTTGAGCTGTGGGGTTTGGCCCGAGACCCTGGTGGAGGGGACAGAGGGAGGAAGCCATCTGGGGAGGAATCAGTGCTCAGACGAGAAAGGAAATTGCCCTGAGTGGTTCAAATGGCAAGCAGAAGGGGAACCTGGACGGCCAAGTTCAGTAGAAGAGAGCTTGGGGGAGGAGCTGGGGGCCATGCCCAGCCGCAGGCTCCGGGTCCGCCCGCCCCGGCCATGCAGGGCCCTGCTCTGCTGACCCTGGAGACCCCAGTGGGGCACCACAGGGCCTGGCCGGCAGGAGTCCCCTGTCTTCTGCCCCCCAGGATCGGCAGGCTGGGCGGACCTGGACAGAGCCCTGGAGATGGGGAGGGTCCTTCAAGAGCTGGAACGGGGGGGCCAGCGGACGTGGCCGGGGCGCTCCCCCGTGTCGCCTGATCGCAGCGACCCAAGACGGTGGCGGCCCCTGTCGGCCCGTCCAGCACCGTCTCTCCCCAGGGACCCCTGGCCCTGGCGTTGTCTGCCCCGTAAGCAGAGGAGAAAACTGGGCTCCCACGGGCCCCGGGGCCAGCTCTGGTCTGTGGCTTCCCTGAGGACGGGGGCTGGGCCGCTCACCCGGGCCTTGCTGCTGCTCCGGGCCCACTGGCCATACCTTGAGGGCCCAGTAAACACTAGGAAGAGGGAAGAACAGACTCGGAGCTCGAGAAGCTCTGTGTTTCGGTTCTGGTTTTGCCGAGGCTTCTGCGGCGTTTTTCTCTCAGGCAAGTGGACGTGACCGGCTGGGGGCGACAGAAAGTCGGCGGGTCTGGTGGGTAGAGGGGATGACACGCCCCGCCTGCGGTCGGTGGCCGGGCCCCGTGGCCTTCCTGGGCTCCCAGCTCAGCCCTGGGCCTTGCAGCCTCCTCGGGCCGCCCCAGGCTGGACGGCTGTGAGACCCCGGGCACAGGCCCCCCAGCGCCTCCTCCTGGTTCGAGACTGGCCTCGCTGCTCTCAGAGCACAGGGACCTGCCTTTGATTTGGGGCAGAGGTACCAGCGGGCCTCTGCCCCCAGCCCCACCCGATGACCTTCGGGCAGGGCGTCGCCACGGCCGTGTCATCCTAGCCCTCAGTGCAGCGGCTACTTCTTGAGCACCTACTGTGTGCTGCCTGGGGACCCGGGGTCCGTCTGCACGGGGTCAGGGTGAGGAGAGCCAGGGCCCTGGGATCACGTCTTCGGTACCCCTCCTGGCCTGTTCTCAGGCCTCCAGGGAGCCCCCAGTTGCCACGCCGCGGTGATGGAGGTGGCCGGGCTCGCTGGACAGACACACAGCCGTGGTCTGTACGTCCTTTTCCTGTACGACTGTGGGTACCCGGCTCATCCAGCTGCACCGTTGGAGCCTCTCGGGCCTCTGGAAGGTTCCAGGCCCCTCGTCCTCACAGGGAAACACGCATGCGGCCAACAGGCCTGGTGACACGCTGCTGCCTTGCTGTTGCCGTCACTCGCTAGCTTCACGCCGTGCCTCCCTGTGCCGGGGAAATCCCTGCGGTCTTGCTGAAGCCGTTGCAGGCAGAGGGGGCACACGGGAGGCCGGGGAGGCTCGGGAGGGGCCACACGGCGCCCTGGCCAGGAGGGGCACCCCCCAAATAGAGGGGCTGGGAGGGGGGCGGGCGGGGTGCCCTGCGAGAGAGCAGAGGACTGGGGGCCTGAGGGCCTGGCGGTGGGGGGGGGGCAGGCGCAGGCGTTAGGCGGGCACAGCAGGTGACCCAGGGAGCAGGTGTGGGACGGAGGGAGCGGGGGGCTCAGTGGGCGCGCAGAGAGACGTGCAGGGTCTGAGGACACCTGGTGAGCAGCAGGACGAGGGGCGGCCCAGGCCCAGCCCGGAGGAGGCGGGTGGTGAGGTCGCCAGAGGCTGTGGGTCTCAGCCGGCCCCTCCTTGTGGGGGGCGGGGGTGTCCCACCGAGATTTGGGTCCGCACCGGCTGCACTGCTGCCCAGCCCCCGGGGTCGGTCAGCTCTCCTCTGAGACGCCGGCCGCCTCCTGCTCTGCCCCCCCACCCCCTGCAGTTTAGCGGCTCCGGGGTCCGGGCCGTGTGGACCTGAAGCCGCTCCCATCGGGACGGCCACCAGGGTCTGCCTTGGGGAGCCGTCTGTGAGGACCGTCATCCAGGCAGAGGCCTGGGCCGTGCACCGTGAGTCTCCGCCCCATGCGGAGCCAGCAAGCTCTGGAGGTGACAGATGCCCCGGCGTCGGGGCAGCCTCCGTTAGTGGCCAGGCCACCATAGTAACCCAGGCCGGCCGCTTCCTGCCCATGCTCCCCTCTCCTCCCCTGCCGACCCAGGGAGCCACCCTGGAGGCAAGTGGGGTGACGCCCACTGGCTGTCCCACCCGTGGGTCCACTGCGGTCCCGGCTTTGCTGGGGCCACTGCTCGGTGAGCACAGCAGGCATGACGTGCGACCTTGGTCTCTGAGGACAGGCTGTGGAATGTGCTCTGGGGCAGGATCAGAGCATCACCCGCTCGGGGAGCGGGGATCTGGGATCCGGGCATCTGGAGAGCAGACGGGAGGCTGAGCTCATTCCCACGCCAGGCCAGCAGCTCCCCACGGGCACGGGCAGGGGTGGGGCTGGGATTACCCAGAGGGGCCTGGGGGCCAGTGGCCCTGAGGCAGTGAGTCCAGCTGTGGGGAGAGTGTTGGGCGGCTTGTGGGGCTCCCACACGGGGTCTGGCTTCTCGGGTGCTCTGGGTACAAGGACGCCAGGGCTCGGAAAGCCTCCTCAGGTGTGTTATGTGGAGAGGGATGCAAAGGCCCTGTGTCCATCCCAGTCACCCTGACTATGCTGTGTGGCCTTAGGCAGGCCGCTTGCCTTCTCTGGGCTGTCGTTCCCCATTATGAATCTTCTGTGTCCCTTGGCTCTTCCCTCAATGAGCTTCCTGTCTCACAAGGCACAAGCCTGTGCAAACAGCACCGTGGTCAGTTGGGAGCCTCTCTGAAGGACTCGCTGGGTGCCAGGCCCGTGCCAGGAGCTCGGGGGCACCAGGAATGAGCCTGGCAGAGTCCACACTCCCTGGGGGTCCTGCGCAGCCACCTGAATGTGTTGGTGACCTCATGCCGTCAGGCACCAGGGGCAGGGGTTGGAGCGGAGGTCCCAGAGGTGCAGCGTGGCGGAGGGAGAGGGGTGGAGGGCAGAGGACCAGGAAACAGTGCCCAGTGGCAAGTGCTACGTGCTTACCACCCCCATGGCCTCCTTGAGTCCTCCCACCAGAGCAGGTGGCTTCTGCCAGCCCATTTCGTAGACAAGGAAACTGAGACCTTAGGTGGGGACGTGGCCACCTCCCCAAGGTCACGGGGCTAGTGACAGGCAGAGCAGTTCTGAATCCTGGTTTGCGTCAGCCCAGCACCCCCTGGCGCTTTCCCCCAGGCCAAACGTTCGGGGGACTCCTCGGGGCTGGACTGGGGGAGCAGGCTTTCCCCGACAGTGGCGGGACACTGAGGCGGAGGGAGAGCACAGCCCGTGTCTGGGGGTGCGGCCGACCGTGCGCCCAGCACTTGAGCGACGTCAGCCCCGGGGCTGCGGAGACTCTGGCCCAGATGGCCTGGCCGCCTCTGTACGTATGTGTCTGCCTGCGACGGGAGGTCTGCGAGGAGCAGCTTCGCACCAGGACGCTGGGGCTCCGGAATCCCCCCGGGGGGCAATGTACTCCCAGGCAGGAAGTGAGCCGACGCCGGGCTGTGCTCCTCACGCACCGCGATGAGAGGTCCCCGGCCCAGCCAGCCAGCCTTCTGGAACAGCCACTTGGCCCGCAGATGTGTGCCGAAGACAGAACGGAGCCGACGCTGGGGCAGCTGAGTTTGTCAAAGGCTGGATTCCAACCCCTCCCGCCCCGGATCTTACCCCCCGAGCAAACCGCTCATCAGCCGTCCTGGCCCAGACTAGCCC
This sequence comes from Hyaena hyaena, assembly GCF_003009895.1. Lineage (NCBI taxonomy): Eukaryota > Metazoa > Chordata > Mammalia > Carnivora > Hyaenidae > Hyaena > Hyaena hyaena. Next base: position 542,105 of record NW_024081144.1, on the reverse strand, counting down.
TCAGCCGCCATATGCAACCGGGCCCCCCGCACATTTCTGTCCCAGATTTGCTTCTTCCCCGGGCCGCTCTCCTGGGGGAGGGCAGCGCTTTCAGAGGCCTCTGTGTCATCTACGAGAGCAGGTCAGGAAAGGTTTTACAGAGGCCCCCGGAATGTGGCTCCTCCCACACAGAGCTGGCCCCTGAGGCTTGGCGAGTGGATAAAGCCCATGGTGGGGGGGGCTAGGGGAGCAGCATGGCCCAGACGGTGAGGTCCCAGCGAGGGCGTCACACGGCCTGGGTGAAAACTCTGGTTCCACGGCTCAGAGCTGCGCGACCCTGGGCAGCCACAGGCCCTCCGAACTCAGGCTCTGTGCCTGTACGGCTGTGGGTTAAGGCTCGTCCGAGCCTGGACGCCACGTTCACAGGACACGATGTGGCTCAGTCTGGACTGAGGCAGGGGGCTGCAGCTTGGAGTCAAGCCCCAAGCCGTCCCTCAGGGGACGTCGGTGACGGTGGCAGTTGGTGGGACCCAAGGACAGAGCCCGCCTGGAAACATGGCAAGTCCCTTGGAGATCACGGTCCCAAGACCGTGGGGCGGGCCTCCTGGAGGGGCCGAGGGGCGTGGGAGGCAGCAAAGCCGGGTGGCACCGCAACCTTGGTAAGAGCAGAGGCGCGGTCAGCAGCGGTTCGGCCGCCCCATTCTAGTGCATCTCGTGTGTCTTTTCACGGGACCCTCACGCCGCCCACCAGGAACCTCACTTTGCTGCGGGGGGAGGAGCTGGGCCTCAGAGCCGTGGAAGCCGCCCACCCCAGTGGTACACCTGCCGCTTTGAGCCCGGGCCCCCCGGCTGCTGTGTCCTGGGACAGGGGGACAGGAGGGGGCTCTGGGCCACATGCGTTTTCGGAGAATTCTGTTTTGTTAAAAGTGTGTGTTGAAGCTCCTCTGTCTTCACATAGAGCACCGATCATTGAACAGACTCCTCACTCGCCATTGAACTGTCTATACATCATGGTCAAAAATCAGATGAATTGTACCGAAAACTCCCCCATGAAATACTTAAGTACAAATCAAAACGGGGGCACCTGGGAGGCTCAGTTGGTTAAGCGTCCGACTTCGGCTCAGGTCACCATCTTGCAGTCTGTGAGTTCGAGCCCCGTGTCGGGCTCTGTGCTGACAGCTCGGAGTCTGGAGCCTGCTTCAGATTCTGCGTCTCCCTCTCTGCCCCTCCCCTGCTCACGCTCTGTTTCTCCCTCCCTCCCTCTCTCCCTCTCTCTCTGAAAAATAAATAAACATTTAAAAAACCAAATCCACCTAAATATGTGCAGGATCTATATGTGCAAAAGCACAAAACAGGTGAAAAGAGGTCAGATCTCCCCACGTGGAGAGAAGACAGGACATAGCAAGACATAAACTGTCCACAAGCCGTCCAGCTGACAAAGGACTGGTCTCCGGAAGGTGTGGGAGGTCTTACAGCTCGGCAACAAGAAAACAACCCAGAGTGGGGCGCCTGGGTGGCGTAGTCGGTGAAGCGTCTGACTTTCGCTCAGGTCATGATCTCGCGGTTCGTGGGTTCGAGCCCCGCGTCGGGCTCTGTGCTGACTGCCGGCTCAGAGCCTGGAGCC
>NW_024081144.1:470593-540358 GCF_003009895.1 Hyaena hyaena | reverse complement strand
AAAAAAAAAAAAAAGAAAAAAAAAAAGAAAACAACCCAGAGAAGAAACGGGGGAGAGACCTGGACACCATCCGAGAAGACGCGTGGCCAAGTCGTCCATGGAAAGGTGCTCACGTCCTTGGTCAGCAGAGATGAAGCAAAGACAACCTCCTCAAAAGGCTAAACTCCAGGAGTCTGACAGCACCAAGTGCTGGTGAGGATGTGGGGCGGGGGAGCTCGCGCTCACTGCCGGTGGGGGTGGAAATAGCGTAGCCGCTTTGGAAGACACTGGGTTTCTCCCAAAACTAAATAAACTCTTTCCATACGATCCGCAGTCATGCTGCTACGCAGCCGCCTAGGTGGGTTGAAAGCTCACGTTCACACCAAACCCGCCTGCGAAGGTTCACAGCGGCGGTACTCATCATCACCGAAACCTGGGGGCGGCCATGACGTCCACCGCGGGGCGGACACACCAGCCACGAGGCGGCTGGAGAACGGGGCGTTGCCGAGCAGGGAGAAGGAACATGCTATTTAATTCGTGCAACATCACAGAAGCATCTAAGTGCGTTTTGCTAAGTGAAAGAAGCCAGACCAGAAATGCTACATTTTGTCAGATTCCACTTACATGACGATTCTGGAAAAGGCAAGACTGCAGAGATAGAAAACAGATCAGTGGCTGCCAGGGGCTGGGGGTGGGGGAGGCTGGAGACCGCAAGGGCCAGAGGCCCAGGCAGTGTTCTGGGTGATGAATGAACTCGGGCGGCCCTGGGTGGGCAGACACCACACTACACGTCTGTCAGAACCCGTGCGACTTTACCGCATGAGGGGGGAACCTTAGTGGATGGAGTTAAAATAAAAATTCACCCGGAAGGTGAGGGGATCCCCGGATGGCATGGGTCCTAACCCTATTACACGGGCCAGAAACTGTAGGGCTGAGGACTGAGGAGCGTGCACACATACTGCACCAGCTGGCAAGGCTGTGTCACCGGCTGTGGGCGCACGGTCCCGGAGTGCTGTGTGCACATTGGGAGCGAGCAAATCAGTGACCACACGGCGGGCAGTGGAGCCCGGCTCGTCCTGAGGGAAGGGCTCGCAGACGGGCAAGGGGGAGAGACCAGGGTGAGGCCCATGGTGCTGGATTGAGGTTGGGGCTTCGATACGAGCTCACGTTAGTGTAATGTACATGGGGACGGACAGACATGGACGTAATGAAGGGTATGTGTGTGCACACACAGGCGTGCAAGCATGCATCTCCAGTGTAGATGGGGATGGATACAGACATGATGATGGGTATGCATGTGCACACACGCGGGTGTGCAAGAATGTATTCCCAGTGTACACGGGAATGGACACAGACTTGATGGGTATGCATGTGCACATACACGGCATGCAAACTTGCATCCCCAGTGTACACGGGGACAGACAGACATGATGGATATGCATGTGCACACACACGGGCGTGCAAGCTTGCATCCCCAGTGTACACGGGGATGGACACAGACATAATGATGGGTATGTGTGTGCACACACACGGGCGTGCCAGTGTGCACTCCCTGGCTCTGTCAGCTAAGGAGACGGTGCCCAGCCTTGGTCTCCGCCACCACCCACAGTGCGAGGACCGGGGCTGGGCTGCGACAGGGACACGAGCGTCTTGTGGGGGCACAAGGTAAGGACCCGCTCACTAAACAGAAGGGTGGGGGCGCTTCAAAGGGACATGTAGAATCGGAGCCTCACGCAAATAATAACACAAGTATCAGCGATTCCATGCTGATATAAATACATGAGTAAATAATTAAGTGGGGAGAGGAGACGAATTTCACGCGTGGGAGAATATTAGGTGGACCCCCTGCCTGCACGCCCGGCCTGGAGTGCGGGCTGCGCTGAGTGAAGACCGCGTGGGAGGCAGCAGGTGCACTGACCGGGCCGCCACCCACAGCGACGAGCCACGGGGCATCGTGCATCCCTGAGAGGACGTGATGATGACGGCGCCTCACCTTGTGGTCTCCCTCCCGGACCCCCCCACCCCCCCGACCTAACCATGGGAAAAAACCCAGCACGAATCTCAGTGGAGAGGGAGTCCCTAAAATCCCTGACCCGTCCTCCCTAAAACTGCCACGTTCCTCAAAAACGAGTCAAGTTGGAGAAACTGTGTCCCACACGTGGTCCTGGGGCAGGAAAAGGACCTTCGAGAAGCACCAGCAAACAGAGAGGCAGGTGTAGGGCGTGGTTAGTGGCATCTCCTATTCTGACAAACGGATGGGGATAATTCACGTGAGATGCTCCCAGCGGGGGATCCTGGGTGCCAGGCCTACCGGAAGGCTCTGTGCTGTCTTCGCAACTTCTCTGGAAGTTCAACGCCCTCATACAACGTGCAGTGCTTGCTTGCAAAGGTTTGGGCGTGTCCGGGCGTCCCATGCGGGGAGTGCTCCGGGCACATGGCTGAGTACATGCTGGGAGTGCTCCGGGCACACGGCTGAGCACGTGCAGGGAGTGCTCCGGGCACATGGGCTCGCTCTGCAGTTGTGAGGAGATACAGGTCGGATGAGCGAGTGAACGGGCAGCACTGCTGGACTCCTTTGTCAGAACCACTCATCACAGGACCCGAAGCCTCCTCATCCGAGGCTCCCATGGAGGGTGGCCTGACGACGCTGTGGGAGAGGAAATCACCCTGAGATACGCGATGTCCCCCGCCCCCCCCCCCCACCGATGGACGAAGTAATAAGTGGTGTTGGCAAGAAGCCCAAGCTTTGGGAACACCCAACCTCTGCGGCGGGGGTCGGAGGGGACGGTGGGGGCCGCGCTCTGCGCAGCGGAAGGGGACACTCCAGGCCTGGAAGTGTGTCCTGAGAAGCCACACTCACACACGCCAGGCGCTCGGCTCTGGAACCCAGATGCCCGCCAGGAGGAAAACGGGTAAATACGGTGTGGTGCCTTCATGCTGTGAAATACCACACAGCGAAACGGGACGGCGACAGCCACGAGACCCACAAAACCCACGCACAAGCGCACGAGTATGCTGGACTCCGTGAAACAACACAGGCGAATGGAAAAGCATAATTTCGAGGGGGAACACCCAGACATCAGAGAATACTTACCGTGTGATTCCATTTATGTAACATTAAAACACAGACGAAACTACCCTGTGTTCTTAGGGCTGCGTAATTAGATGGTAAACTAAAGGGAACGTAAGGAAACGGTGTCCGCGGCAGTCGGGGCGTGGCTCCCACGGGAGCCCCACGGGAGGCAGGCTCGGGGAGGAGTCCACGGCCTGGCACATGTCTGTCCTGACGCAGGCGGGGGCGCTGGATGCTCTTCTGTGGCTTGTGTTTCATGATTAAAATGATGTGGAACGTTAATCTCTGTGGGAGCTGAGGAGGCTTCAGGGCCCTTGGAAAAATGTCATAGGAAACAATTAAAGGAAGGGGCGCCCGGGGGGCTTAGTCGGTTAAACATCTGGCTTCGGCTCAGGTCACGATCTCGAGGTTTGTGAGCTCAAGCCCCGTGTCGGGCTCTGCACCGGTGGCTCGGAGCCTGCTTGGAATTCTCTCCCCCTCTCTCTACCCCTTCCCCATGTGTGCGCTCTCTTCTCACTCAAAATAAATGAAAGAAAACAAAGGACGCCTGGTGCCTCTCTCCACAGAGCATCCTGGTACCACAGAAAGAGATCTCGGGAACGGATGGAAGACGGGTTGGGCGCTGGCGTGGCTACTTCTGATCAACAGGGCCTGTGTTGAGACCCCAAACCTCCCAGAATCTCGGTCTGCCAATCCATAAAATGGGCACAAACGTATGTAACTAGAAAAGCAATTGAAAGGGTCGTTTGTTGCCGAGTGCCTAGCACAGCCTGAGCCCTGACAGCATCTGTGACAGTCGACGCTTGTGTTGTGACAGCCACCTGGGGTAGCTGTCCACGGATCCACGGATGGTCACCACTGGTTCCTTCCTATACACTGATGTCACCTCTCCGTCAAGAGGAAATCCCCCCCCCCCGCCCGAAATGCGAGCTGGCCCCGTGGGCACATTGGCTGATAACCCATGGCAGAGGTGATGTCTAAGAACTTCTGAGCTGCCGCTGAAGGTGAGGCCGGGGGCTCCCTGGGGCAGGGCACCCCTGCAGCTCCGAGCCTGGTCTTACCCGAGGTTTTACCCTGAGGGCGTCAGCACGCTGTCCTCGAAGCCCGTGTTTGGCGTTGGTGACACCTGAGAAGCTGATTCCACCCCGTGTACTGCTGAGCGAGGGCCGGGGCAGGACTGTCACCGAGACACATTTGAAGAACAAGGTGGGGGTCCTACGACAGAGGAGAGGGTAAGCCGGCTGTCCCAGCAGGGGACCGGCCGCGCGGCGGGGGCAGAAGCCCATCACCGCGGCTGACACAGCCGCACGTCGGAATGGAAACGACACAGAGGGGTTCTGACATCTCGTCACTCAGCGGAGAGGCGTCCCCAAAGGGTTCAGCTCTGTCTGTCCCAACGAATGCACCCTTAGCTTCTCTAGGAGAGAAAAGAAGAAAGCGTGCATTTCGACCTGGGATTTCTTACACAAGATGCAGAAAGACCTCAAGTTCGTTCATATTAACATTTGGAACATCTGTGATGGGACATCCCTGGGGGGAGAATGAAAAGGCCGCCCCCCTGGGGCACCTGGGGGCCTCAGTCGGTGAAGCGTCCGACTTCGGCTCAGGTCATGATCTCGCGGTTCGTGGGTTCGAGCCCCGCGTCGGGCTCTGTGGTGACAGCTCGGAGCCTGGAGCCTGTTTTGGATTCTGTGTCTCCCTCTCTCTCTGACCCTCTCCTGCTCATGTTCTGTCTCTCCCTCTCTTTCTCTTTCTCTCTCAAAAATAAATAAATTAATAAAGAATTTAAAAAAAAGAAAGGAAAAGCGGCCCCCAGAGCGATAGAAGACATACTCCGCACACACGCAGTGGGGGGCTCGTGCCCGGGTGCACACGTGATTTCCACATGTCAGCAAGGACACGAGTCCCCTCTCTCAAACGAGCAGGTAAAGTCACGGCAGAGGAAATCCACGTGCACACACACAAAAATATGTCACAGCTGACTGCCCCAGGTCTGGTTTGGGGGGTCCCCCTGCCTGCGTGGAGGGGTGGTGGGGGCACGGCATGGCCAGCTCCAGCTCCTCCCAGGCTGCCTGCCTGCATGGCGCGTGCATTCCCGGCAGCTTCTCATCTGGAAGCCCGTGGAATTAAGGTGTCCGGTCGGGGTCAGGAGGCACCCGGAGCCCCCAGCTCTGAGCACAGGAACCAACGTATTCGCTTGGTGGAAATACGCTTTTTCTGAATTTTTGAACTCTGAGTGACTTTTTTTAAACAAATTATTTTGTTTTTAAAGTTTATTTTTTTATATTGAGACAAAGAGAGGGAGCAAGTGGGGGAGGGGCAGAGAGAGAGAGAGAAAGAGAGAGACGGAGAGAGAATCCAAAGCAGGCTCTGAGCTGTCAGCACAGAGCCCAACTCGGGGCTCAAACCACGAACCGTGAGATCATGACCTGAGCTGAAGGTGGACGCTTAACCGACTGAGCCCCCCAGGCGCCCCCTAGTATGACTTTTAAAATCAAGGATTTGCAGCAGGCGCCAAATGGGCTGAGAATTTGGACTGAAGCGTCGGAACCATGGCATTTGTGGGGTCCCCAGACTTGAGCGGGGTCCCTGGTGCGTGGACCTGAGAAGGTGCAGGCCCGCCTCACACCCGCCTCTTCTCTGCGCTGGCAGGCCTGCACCGGCACGCCCTGCCCTCCGCACCCCTTCTCCTGGCCACCATGATGGCCCCGTGCCAGCTTTACCGCCGTGTCTAAGTGCCATCCCCCCCTCAGCCTGGTCCCCCCCAACTGCTGCGCCCCACACGCCCTCAGCAGCCCCCGAGTCAAATGTCTCTGCGGCAGAGGAAGGAGTTCCGGGCTGGGGTCAGGGCCCTGCACGGTGGCCCAGGCTGCGTGCACTGGGGATCCCCGAGCCACCTTTCTCCTGGGCTCAGTGTCCTGTGTGTTCACCGAAGGGCCGGGCCCGAGGCCAGCCCCTCCCCGCCCCCGTGGGCCGTGGCTGGGGTCACAGCACCCACCTGGTGCCCAGGTACCCCAAGAAATCCTCTGTCACCCCTGGATTTCTGGGGGGACAGGGCCACCCACAGGCCTGGGCCCCGGCCTGGCTCTACTTCGTGTCGCGGAGTGACCGGGGACGGGAGGACCACTGAGGCCCTGGCCGGCCTGTGCCGCAAACGAGGCTTTTTCTTCTATTCTGTGACCCGGTTAGAGTCCTCGAGCCTCCACGGCCCTAAGAGCCGGCTGTGGGGTTAGCCTGTTCGATGGGAATTTAAGTACATACATGACACACGCACACACGCACACACGTACACACACTCTAGAATGGTCGTTTGTAACTACTGGTTCCAAATATTTGCTGATTTGCTATTTTTCTTTCATGGTACCTTTTTTTTTTAAAAAAAGAAAGAAACGTCAAATTTTACATTTCATGTCCCCATCTTTATGTTTTTTGTTTTTTTTTTTTAATGTTTATTTATTTCCAAGAGAGAGACGGCGGGTGAATGGGGTGGAGAGAGAGAGAGGGAGATACAGAACCAGAAACAGGCTCCAGGCTCCGAGCTGTCAGCACAGAGCCCGACACGGGGCTCAAACCCACGAACTGGGAGATCATGATCTAAGCCTATGTCGGATGCTTAACCGACTGAGCCCTCCGGGCACCCCTTGTTTTCTAAGTTTATTTGAGGGGCGGCTGGGGGGGCTCGGTCAGTTGAGCGTCGAACGTCGGCTCAGATCATGATCTCCCAGTTCGTGGGTTCGAGCCCCGTGTCGGGCCCTGTGCTGACAGCTCGGAGCCTGGAGCCTGTTTCTGGTTCTGTGTCTCCCTCTCTCTCTGCCCCTCCCCTGCTCACACTGTCTGTCTCTCTCTTTCTTTCTCAGAAATAAATAAAAACATTAAAAATTTTTTAAAAAAAAAGTTTATTTGAGACAGAGAGAGAGAGACAGACAGCAGGGGAGGCACAGAGAGAGAAAGAGAGAGAGAAAGAGTATCCCAAGCAGGCTCTGAGCCAAAGTTGGACTGTTTATTGACTGAGCCACCCAGGTGCCCCTTGTGTGGTACCTTAAAGATCAGAGGTAAAACCAAAGCTGACTCTTGATATTTTAAACGTTCACCTGAAGCAGCAACGAGCCCGGGACCAGGCCGTGTACAGGCGCCAGGACCAGGCGCGGGATGTGCGGGCCCTGTGCCGTCCCCGAGGGCGGCCGCCGACCCGGGCAGGCTCCCCAGATCCTGTTCACGGTCATGAGCGGTGGAGTCGGGGCCGCGTTCTCACGTGTACACACGTGTCACCGGCTGCCGGAGGGCTTCCCAAAGAATTGTGTGCTTTCAAAGAAAAAGAAAGTTTACTTTTGAAACCTTACTGTGTAGGCAATTCACAAAGTATTTTGGCAAAAGGCAAACCCAAATAAACAACAGATAATCTGAAGGATGCTGTTAATTCAAAGAGAACACATGGAGAGGAACAAAGGTCATGGAGGAATAAAATCATTGTTCGAATAAGAGTCATAGACGAAATACAAAGGATGGGTGACAGGGATGTCGCGTTTCTAGATTAAAAAGTGAGCGGTACAGGGAAACTCAGCCATATCCTCTGTAAATAAGGACTCGCTGAAAGTCCTAATTGCATTTTGCCAAAGAGAAAAATAAAAAGCAGGAGAAAGGAAACACAGATCAACGCCTGCAGAGACTGTCCCCTACGCCGGGGGCGCCTTCGGGTGGGGGGATACCGTGCGGGCGCATCTGTGCAGCAAACCACAGTCAGCGGGGGGGGAGACCCTCAGAGTACGGGCTGCAGCGTTGCCTTCCTCGGGGCGCTCCTGCGTGTCATCCGTGAGACGGACGCGAGATCAGCCATGCCGTGGGCCTCCCGTGGCTCAGGGGGTCAGGAGCTGTGCCGCGCCCCGAGCCACCAGCCTGTGTGTCCAAAATGTGGGCTGACGTTTCCACAGGTCCCCAGTGGCATAGACCAAACAGGGACAACATGCCTGGGTTCTCAGAAAGTTCCGTTTATTCTGTGTTCAACAGTGTCCTTTATTCTGAAATTATGTCCTTGCTACGGTCAAGAGATAGGGCTGATATTCAATGTTTTTTTTAATGTTTATTTATTTTTGAGAGAGACAGAGCGTGAACAGGGGAGGAGCAGAGAGAGAGGGAAACACAGAATTGGAAGCAGCTCCAGGCTCTGAGCTGTCAGCACGGAGCCCAACGCGGGGCTCGAACTCATGCACCATGATCACCGAGATCATGACCTGAGCCAAAGTTGACCACTTAACAGACGGAGACCCCCAGGCGCCCCATTCAATGTTCTTTAAAGCTGACAGCCCCTAGGTGCCTTCCGATTTTTAAAAAAAGTTTTACTGGTTGACATAAGATCCCTAAACCTGGCAATCCCTGAGCTGAACGCTCCCCCTGGTGCAGAGGTGAGCACGGGGAGACAGGGAGGAGGGTAGGGAGTCGGCCAAGGGCAGTGGACAGTGAGTGGGGTCAGAGCCAGGATGGGGGTGTCTCCCTGTGCGGCCCTGGCTCTTCCCCGACTCCCCACGCTGACGTGGGGACAGAAGGTCCAGGCAGGTGGAATCAGCTCACAGATGGGCTCACTCATTCATTTGGTGACATTTAGCAGGTGCAGGCCGCCCGTGCGAGGGGCCGGGGCAGTGCCTGCCTCACAGGTCTGGGTTCGCTGCGGCTGCTCTCACTGCTGTGGACGGGCACCGTGGCCTCGCCCCTGCGGCACCTAGGATGGTGCCAGTACACGCAGAGGCTGGCGAGAGAGGCGGACGGATCCAGAAGGGTGGGCCATCGCCGACTTGGATCCATAGGAGACCGGCCAGTGTGGACTGGGGAGAAGTCTGAATCGGCCGGTGTGGGGCACAGCATCACGGCTGGAGTGCGGGCTGGGTGCTGGGGGTGGGGGTCGTGTGTGTCGCGCATGGGAAGCTGTCCCCTGGAGAACTTGAAAGGACCAGGCAAATACCTGGGGTGGATTTGTTCCTCGCTTCTATGTAAACTGGAGAGGCTTTGAGAGCGTGTCAGTGTTTTCTCAGACTTTCCGAAGGCTCGCTTGGCGCCCGTGCTGGGGACGTGCATTGCCCGTGAGGAAACGGGTCGCTCAGAAAGGCCTCAGGTTTGCAAAATCGGAATTAGTGAGCGTTTGTGGGTTTTGTCTTCTCTCACCTCAAATAAGAATACTTAGGGGGTCACAGCTGCAGCAAAGCGTCGGGGCTGGAAGCGACAGCTTTGGGGTCAGGACCTCGTCTACCACGCCACCTTGGGGGACTCACCTGCGAGCAGGAGGGGGGACGGGAGGGGCGGAGGGGGCTCCTGCGCTCGTGTTGCTACAATCTCTCCTCTCCGAGGGTGTGGCCCGGGATGGGGAGCGAGCCACGTTCCGTGTCACACGGGTTGGTCGCCAGAGTCCCTGCAGTGCAAGAGAGATTGTCGTTTTCGCTCTGTGCTCAGAGCGCATAGCTGGGCCCCGTCCCCTTGGGGCCCAAGAAGCGAGTTTACACGGCCCCTGCTCGGGTGTCTGCACCGCCCCTGCCTCCTGAGGCTCTGCGGCTCCTGCCCCGCCCCTTCCCCGCCGCAGGCGTGTCCCAGGGCCACTGACAGCAGGCCAGTGGCTTCAGACAGCACACCTTCATTCCCTGATAGTCCTGGAGGCCCGAAGTCCAAAATCAGCCCCGTCCGGCTACGACCAGCCATTCCTTCTGGAGGCTTCCGGGGAGAATCGGCCTCCCTGCCTCTCAGCTTGTCCTCATTCCTTGGGGCGCGGCCCCCTCCTTGGTCTTGAAACACATCCCTCCATGTCTGCTTCCCACATCAGACCCTCCTCAGCTCTGACCTCCTGACTCCCTCTTATCAGGACTGTTGTGAGGATATCGCTCCCCCCGCCCTCCGGGGCCACCCAGGCTGATCTCCCGTCTCGTCTCACAATGTGGGGTCAGTCTGTGGGACACAGGTGACAGCCACAGGTGCCAGCGGTCAGGATGTGGGACCGTGGGGGCCGTTATTCAGCCGACCACACCCACCATGGTCATTCTCTTCCTGCAGGACGTTCCCAGGACAGACAGTGTGGTTCCCGTCCCCTCCGCCCCTCCTCGTGCTGAAGGTGAGGCCCTGGGAGGGCGGCCCCGGGGACCCCAGCATCTCCCCCCGGGTGCTGCTAGCTAATGCTTCGGCCGTGGGTTAGGGGGCCCCAGTGGTCTGGGGCCGGCCGGGCCTCCCTTCCGCATCCCTGCCTAGCTCGAGCGCAGGTCCCCACCAGCCCCCAAGCTGCTTGCTCGTGTGAGCTCGTGGCCGACATCCCATTGTGCACAGAGCGGGTGCACACAAGAGGCTTATTCAGCCCCTTGGAATTGGGGGTGCTCTGGGCCGCCCCCCAGTGGTGGGCCTGGGGAGGAGAGCCGGTCCCTCCACCGCACCTTCATCCCTCCATGACATCCGCAGAGTAATGAAGTGTGGGCAGACCTCAGCAGGCGGGGCACACAAGTGGGGGCACAGCCCTGGTCTCCAGAGACCAAAGGCCCACAAATAAGTAATTACAACATGCGTACGAGCTGTCTAAAGCAGGCAGTATGAGGGGAGCACAGGGATGGAAAGTTCTAGACCCCTGGCAGGTGCCCGCCAACAGCTCCCACTGGTTAGGTGCTCCGCAGGGTTCTCTTTTAATCCCACAGCTGCCCTCTTGGCGGCCTGCTAAGGGGGGTGGGGTGACGGGAGCCCGGGAGGCAGGCGGGTGGTGGGCACGCCCCTCGGAGGGCACGCCCGGAAGTCACTCTCCTTCAAGCCCACAGCCACACTGGGTGTCCCGTGCGCGGACCCCTGTTTCCGCTCTGGGGCCTCGGCGTCCTCTCCGGTGGCGAAGGCAGGCGGGATCAGCATCCAGCTGGAACCGCCCAGAGCCGCTCTGGGGGCTCCACGCCCTTCCTGGACTCTGGCCGAGCTTGGCCCCAGAGACACCTCCCATCCCCCACCCTGCTCGTCTCCCCAAGATCTCTGGGAAGAGGGTCATGGGGCCATTCTCCCTCTCAGTGAGCTGAGAGGGACCCTGGGGAGGTGGAGGCGCCGGGTCCAGCCGGGGGTGTGCGGGGCATGACAGCACCCTGTGGTCACCGCTAGGATGAGGGGCTCTGAGCGGCCCGCCGTGACCGTGCTGCCCCCCGCTAGGTTCCGGTGCAGGTGCCCACAGAGGCCGTGCACAGTGACTTCCTGGGGACTGTGGCCCTGCCTCCTGGGTGGCTACCGGGGACACGGCGCTCCTCTGGGCAGGCGAAGGGGAAGGAGATCAGGACCCCAGACCGCACACTCCTCACTGGTGGTGTGAAGCTGACTGTCCAGGGAGAGCTGCCCCTGGACCTCAGAGGGCAGGGCTGGGGGGCACTTGCGCACTTGGCCTTTGTCTCGGGCCACAATCCAAGCGTTCCCCAGCCGAGCCAGTGCAGTCAGGTGAGGGTCCCTGGCGCCATGGGGGTGGGCGGGAGGAGGGGTCGGCACGGGCTGGGGTCAGGCCTCTAAACTTTTCTCCTGACATAGAGACCCCAGGCTCTGACCTCTGCCTGGGCACCGTGGCCCCGCCGAGTCTCGGTGACTTCCAGTTTCCTCCAGGGACTCACACAGGAAGCCAGTGGTGATGTCCCGTTCTGTGGATTTCCCCCGTGGAAACAACTTTCACGAATGGTTCTACAGGGCGGGGTGTGGGGGACAAAGCCCTGACCCTTCACGGCGAGAGCCAGTGGGTGCTGCAGGGCACCCACTCCTCATGCATTACCGCTGGCTGCCCGGGGCCACAACTAGCCTAGCCCGGGGCCTGCTCCTGACTGCGGTCACCCCTGGGGCGAGTTGGGGTACAGGGACGGACGTGTCGAGGAGCAGCAGCTGCTCCCCTCGCTGCCCTCTGCCACCACCCCTTCCCATGTGGGATCAGTGGATGTAGAGGGCTGACGGGAGCCACGAATGGACAGTGTGGAGGTGGAGCCCGGCTCTGGCCTGGGCCCTGGAGAGCACAGAGCACCTGCTGCCAGAGACAGACACCAGGAGAAAATGACACGGGTGTGGAGGTCCGGGGCAGGGACAGGGTCAGCGAGAGGCCAGGCAGGTGCATCTGCAGGTGCGGACTCAGGGGAGGGCCGCGGCAGGTGGGGATGGGGACCCCCGGCCTGCGCATGCCCCCGAGGTCACCCAGGGCCTGGCACTGACTGCAGACAGGCACCCAAGACCAGCCGTGGGCAATGTCCGGGGAGGAGTCTCCCTGGAGCCCCAGGGCTCGAGCTTCGGGGCAGACCTGCTGCGCCGAGTGCTCTGACCAGAGGAGCGTCCATCTGCCCGCATTAATTATGTTTTTTATTTTCCCTGTTTTATGATGCCTTCACATCTTGGGTGGCCTTGCTGGCCGGGGAGAGATTGTCCTTCCTTTGTCCGGGCAGGAGTGGGGGGAACAAACATCTCCCTTGCAAACATGACTTTCGTATATGGAGCACCCAGTTCGGAGCCCACAGCCGCGGCCACCTCCCTCACTAGCTCTCACGCACAGGCCAGGGCTCCCCTGCCCGAATCACCCCCCACCCCAGGGCCCCGACGGCTAGGGACGCCTGTGGCCCAGAGCCCGCTGGAATCCCCGAGGCGCCAGCACTGTGACTTGTGCCTGGGCCTTGCCCGTTCCTTCCCGGGGAAACCACAACGCAGGCGCTGGGCCCCGCTCGCGGGTCCTTCCGCCTCCGGCCCGAGTCTGGGGCTTTGCCACGTGGCCCGCGTGGTGTGGCGTGGCCTCTCTTTTTGAAAATCGTAAATAACAAACTCTTTGGCATCGCGGATTTTTCTGTGTCATCACTTGGTCACCATAAAATGAATCCTGGGTGTACGGTGAAATGCCACCCGGCTTGGCCCTCAGGGTGTCGGACCGCCCCTCCCCCCATCCCCGCCCAATGAGCAGGCGTATGAATGGACCAGGTGCACGTCCACGGTGGGGACACGCCGCGGCCCCAGCCTCCCAGGGCCTCCCTCCCGCACCCCTGCTGGGCCTGCTTGGAGCCCAGACACTTACTGACTCCTGCCTGGTTTTTTCCTTAGTCTTTTGGCCAAAAAATGCCCCAGGATAATGAAGAAATCTATTTACAGTAGCGATATTCAGTCTGGTACCTTCTGGAATGAATTAGCCACAGGAGAATTGGAGTGGTTTTTTTTTTGTTTTTTTGGAAAACGGTGCAACCGGTGTGCGGAGAGCGCTGTTGGCGACGCATTTCTGAAGCTGCGAGCCCTGTGCAGCCCCCCCCCCCCAACCCCGCAGAGCTGTGCTGAGCCTGCGCCCGCCGTGACCGCAGAGCCGCCTGGTGACCCCGAGATCACAGGGCGCCCGGTACCCGGAGGCTGACTTTCGGGTCCCTTTAATTGTGACCTTCGCCTGCCGCACAGTCCCCGTTCTGAAAGCGAGTTATTTATATCTGCTCCTTCAAGGCAGGCGAGCAAGACGCCAGGCTGGCGGTAATCCTCGGCCCCTAATCTGCGGCCGACTCTTCAAACAGGCTCGGGCTCTCGGAACAGAACACAACTTTCTTCATTTCAGATGCTCACTAATTCAACCTGGCCCCAGGCCACGGCCACGGGCGGTGGGGTTCCTGGGCCTTTGTCTGCAGCGGCCTCCCTGCCCCCTCCTGGGGCCTCCCGTGGCGGGAGGGAGGGAGCAGAGGCGGCGGCCTGCGAGGCCCGGTCTCCTGTCTTCGTGGACGAGTGTGTAATGAGAGCCCCACATCTGCGCTGACTCACTGTGCAAACATCCTCCACCCGCCGGCCCGGCCGCGAGGCCCCCTTGGGTTCCCAGGCTCGGGCCACACTTGTGCAACGCAGCCCAGGACCCGGGGCTGTAGGGCGGGCTGCCGGGCGCCCCTCCTAGGGATGCTGGGTGAGGCGGCCTCCTGTTCTGGAAGCCCCTCCTGGACTCTGCTGGGCCCCCGGGGGTTCTCTCGGAAGACAGGGGTCTCCTTCCGTCTGCCTCGAGGGCCGGGAGAGGCCGGGCCACCCGTGGACGTCCACCTTCGAGGCAAGCCCTGGCCCCGCCACCATCTCCCACTTCTGCTTTCCTGGGAGGCCCCGGAGACGCGCCGCCCCTCCACGCCCTGGCGGGCCCCTCCTCCCCAGGCACCGCCCACCGGGACCCCCACCACTGCTCCCCACAATCCTGTTTCCCTCCGTGCTACCCCGAGTCATTCTGTGGCCATGGCTGCCGTCAGCCTGGCACCTCCCGGCTCAACTGTGATACCCTGCCTCCGCCATACGCCCTCCATCAAGCGGGGCCAGGCTCGCAGAGAGGGATCCTGGGCAGGGACTGCCCCTCCTCATCCCTCCCTCCTTCCTCCCTCCCTCCTTCCTCCCTCCTCCCTCCCTTCCTTCCCTTTTCCTTCCCTCCTCCCTCCCTTCCTTCCCTCCTCCCTTCCCTTCTTCCTTTCCCTCCTCCCTTCCCTCCTCCCTCCTTCCTTTCCCTCCCACCATATGGTGAGTTTACAGCGACAGTCTGCACCTCTTCAGCGGTGACCCTGTCGAATCTTCCCATTTCCATCCAGGAGTACTGGGGAGCCAAGGATGGCTCTATAGACTGAATGAGTCACTCTCGGTTTCATGCGTCGAAGCCCTCACCCTCCATGTGATGGTATTGGGTGGGGGGCCTTTGGGAGGTGATGAGGTTTAGGTGGGAGTGATGGTGCTGTGGTCAGATGAGTGTCATGAGCCCAGGAAGCGGGCCGGGGCTCTCTCCCCGAGTGAGGGCACAGGGAGGAGCTGACCGTCTGCCGGCCGGGAGGAGGGCCCTCACCAGGACCCGAATCTGCGGGCGGCCTCATCTCAGGCTTTCGGCCTCCAGAACTGGGAGAAGTGTTGTTGGGCAGGCTGCCCGGGCCGTGGCATCTGGCAGCAACAGCCTGAGCGGGCGGATGGCGTGGCCGTCAGTGGCCACCGTGCTGCCCCCTCGTCTCCTGAAGGAGGCTGCACACCTGTTGCACAACCCTTTGCCCTTTCCCCAGATGGCTAAGGTTTAGAGAGAAAGTTCTAGACTAAGAGAGGGGAAACCAGACAGAATGGGAGCGGTGTGCAGGTCAGCCCCCAGGGGTGCCTCAGTGTCCCCGCCTGTCAGATGGGACCAGACTCTCTATCATCTGGGGTCTCGCTGTGCAGAAGCCCCGTGTCTGCAGTTTGGAGGGGACACAGGGACACACCTGCCCCTCGGCGCTTGTGCTCGGTGCTCTCAGGGACACTCGGGGGATGCATCCCTCACGATGGCGCCCCGAGGACCGGGCCTGGACTCAGACAAGCCAGTCTTGCCCTGTCTCTGGCCTTCCCTCGTCTCCCTGCGCAGAGATTACTGACGGGCGCCTGCGTGTGGGAGCCGGGACTCCCCTCCTTCCCCGGCTGCAAACTTCTCCGCCTTGGAAACCCCTTCAAACAAACCCAAGATCGAAAGGAACCTACGTTTTCTTTTTTTTTCTTTCTTTTTTAAAGTTTGTCTATTTCAAGAGAGTGAGAGCAAGTGGGGAAGGCGGGAGAGAAGGAGAGAGAATCGCAAGCAGACTCGCAGTCAGCTCGAGCCCAGCGCGGGGCTCGAACCCATGCACCACGAGACCGCGGCCTGACGCCTCACCCGCTGAGCCCCCCGGCGCCCTAAAGGGCACCGGGCACCCGCGTTTTCCGGCCTTTGATCTGCGGGATCCCAGGCCCCTGGCCGCCTGTCACAGCCGCGCGTCCCTCCGCTCGCTGCGCTGGCAGCTGCCGCCGCTGCAGGAGGCCCGGTTCTACCCCGCGCCTCGTGGGAGCCCCGGCCGGCGCCCCGAGCCCAGCGGGCCCTGGTGCACGGGGCGCGCTCGTTCCCGCGGGGTCCGGGGCACGGCCACGCCCGGGCGGGGTGAGCGGCCCGCCGCGTGTCCCCGGTGGCAGCGCCGGGCGTCGGCTCGGCAAACATGACGCCTGGACGAGGGGGCCTGTCCTGTCCGTGCGCCCAGACCCGCGGCTGCAGCGGGAGCCTGCGACTGTGTTAGTCCCCGGCTCCAGCGGCCGCTGCCGGCTTGTTCCCAGGGCTGCCGGGCGGGGGGGGGGGTGGTCCTGCGGGCTCGGGCGCCTGTGGCCGGGAGCGGGGTTGGGGGTGCTCTGGGCGCCGGCTTGGCACGTCGGGGTCTCCCCGTCCGGGCAGAGGGTGAAGCCCCAGACACGGCTCGTTCTGCCCGTTCCCATGAGAAACAGGGTGTAGCTCTTCCCTCAAACACCTAAAACATGTGGATTCTTCAGACACAAGTTGGCTGCTTGGGCTGCGGGTTACGTCATGCTGTTGTCTGGCTTGAGCGAGAGGACGGAAGGGAGGGTGGGGAGAGACAGAGACAGAGACACAGTGAGACACGGGGAGAGAGGCACTGAGCGAGAGATGGGGAGAGACACGGAGAGAGACAGAGACAGAATGAGAGATGGGGAGAGACACAGAGTGAGAGATGGGAAGAGACAGAGACAGAGACACAGTGAGACACGGGGAGAGAGGCACTGAGCGAGAGATGGGGAGAGACACGGAGAGAGACAGAGACAGAATGAGAGATGGGGAGAGACACAGAGTGAGAGATGGGAAGAGACAGAGACAGAGACACAGTGAGAGACGCTCAGAGAGAGACAGAGACACTCATGCACATGCACACACACTCATATACCCACACCCACACTGCACACACGTACACTCACACTCAGGCACATGTGCACATGTGCACACACTCAGGCACACACATTCATGCACACGCACACCTATGCACATGCAAGTGTACAAGCTCACATACTCATGTGCACATGCACACACTCATGCATATGTATGCACACAGGCACACACACACATGTATGCACACACACAGGCACGTGCCCATGCACACACACTCACACACTTGTGCACAGGCATTCACACATGCTCACACACTCATGCACAGGCACACGCTCACACACTCACACACACATGCACACAGGCACATGCACATGCACACACACACTCATGCCCAGGCATGCGTGCACACTCGCACACTCACACACAGGCACATGCTCACTCACACACACTCATGCCCAGGCATGCTCGCACACTCGCACACTCACGCACAGGCACACGCTCACACACACACTCATGCACAGGCACATGGTCACACACTCACACACTCACGCGCGCACACACAGGCACGTGCACATGCACACATACTCACACACTCACGCACAGGCACACGCTCACACACATACTCACGCATAGGCACGCACACACGCAGAGGGAGAGAACACAAATGCAGAATCGCGGGGCCTTCGCAGGCCGCCCCAGGTGTCCTGTCCGCCGCGGGCGGGGCTCTTCCCGGGAGACTCTCCCGCCTGAGTTCCGTACATCTTGAGCTTCGGATGAAGACTGTGTTGTAAAGATGGAAAGAACCGGGATTTAGAAGTGGCCAGTCCCGCCCGCGCCAGGCTGCAGGCTTCCTTCCTGAGGGACTGTGCGCAGCACAGGGAGGCGGAGGGGACGGGAGGGGAACCTCACACGGGCGCTGGGAGGCCAAGGCGAAGGAGGCCCTGCCCTGGGCCCTGCTCCCTTGGGGGTGTACGCTGGCCCAGCCGCCGTCCTGCCCTCTACCCAGGGCCCCGCAGTGCAGAGAGATCCACCCCTCATCTTCCAGGCTTTTCCAGCTCCCGCTGGAAGGTGGCTGTGGGTGGGTCCTGCCGAAGGATCGGTGGGTAGCCGTTTGGGGCACCTGGCTGTTGATGCACCTGCACACGCACCCCATCACCAGGGCACGTGCTGGTCCCGCCTCTGGGCAGAGGCAGCAGACAAGGTCACTTCCCTGCCATGGAAATGGCGGGATTCCAGGGTGGAGCCTCCAGCGGCCGCCTGGGTCACTGCGTGAAGGTGCAGGACCTACTGAGTGTGTGTGAGAGAGAGAGAGAGAGAGAGAGAGAGAGAGACGCTTCCTTCTTGTTACAGTCCACACAGACGGTGGGGACACTTGTTCCTGGGCGTATACCCGAGCCTGTGCTAACAGATGCTGGCAGAAAACATTCTCTCCTTATTAGAGAGCAGTGAAGTGCGCCTTGGGAAGGTGGGTGGCTTCTCAAGGTCACAAGCCCAATTAGCGACAGAACAAAGTCCAGGCTGTCTGACCCGAGCCTGGCCCTTGGCACAAAGCAGGACCCCAGGAACCACGGCCAGTCTGGCTGGTTTGTTCCTCATTTCTCGTGGGAAATATCCAGCCTCCGTCTGACAGCTCAGTCCTCGCGGGATGGGGAGAGAGTGCGTTCACACAGGAGCAGAAATCAGTGGGTCTCCGTATTTCTCTGCAACGAGAAATGCCATCAGGGGCACGGGGCAGTGAGGCTGGAAGTCAGATGCCGTAGTTCTCAGTTCCCTGCCCAGAGAGCTGTCACTTTTACAGGAAGGCACCCTCCCATGGGCAGCGTGTCCTGGAAACGTGTGCCTAGGAGGCGTGCCCCGGCCGTGCGAGAGAGCAGGACGGGAAGGCTTGCGTGGCAGGAGGGGCTGAGGGCTGCAGAGGTGAGTCCGTCCCCGGCAAAGTCTTGCACGTTTGGTGGTAAAACTGGAAATGTACCCATGTCTCCAGGTGGTCCTTAAGGAGCAAAATCTAGGGAGCGCCTGGGGGCTCAGTCGGTTGAGCGTCTGACTTCAGCTCCAGTCATGATCTCACGGTTCGTGGGTTCGAGCCCCGTGTCGGGCTCTGTGCTGACGGCTCAGAGCCTGGAGCCTGTTTCAGATTCTGTGTCTCCCTCTCTCTCTGACCCTCCCCTGCTCACACTGTCTGTCTGTCTGTCTCTCTCTCAGAAATAAATAAAAACATTAAAAAAAAAAAGGAGCAAACCTAGTGATGGAAATTTCTAGAGTAGAACATGTCACGTGGTGTATGTTGTGTAATGCTCTAGGGAAAGGGTCCTTTTCCTGTCTGGGCCTCAGTTTCTCTGTTTGTAAGAGGGAAACCTGGCCCTTCCTGTCTCGAGCACCAGCCAGCCCACAGCCGGCTCATGGGGACTCCCTGACTGTTTGGGAAGGAGACCCCCCTGTCCCCTGGCCTCCCGCCAACATCGTGAATGTTTCGTGCGATAATCACCGAGGAGACCTGGTGCGCCTGCTTAAGCAGTTCTATTCCGGGAGTTTCAGGACATCCCTGGAAATCGTTTGGGATTGTGGAGCCCAGGAAGCAGCGGTGGGGTCCGAGGTTTGAGCCGGTTACCCAGACGGACCCAGGACTTCTAGGAAAGGCGGGCTGTCCCGCCGGGCAGCCCCCGCCTCGCCCCAGTAGAGGCGAGCGGGATGGCTTGGCCAGCCTCCAGAAGGGCCCCCAAGCCCGCCGCCACGTCCGGGCGGTTCCAAACCTCCCTGGGCTTTGCTTCTGCAACTTTTTCCAAACCCGAAGCATGATTCACGTCCCAGACCAACTCACGGAGTTTCTGAAACCCCAGAGCGGAGGCATGGTCTGTGCTTCTGAGAGGCTCCCCAGCTCCCACCTTTGGGGGCAGCTGGAAAAAGAAGCTGGGAACACAGGCCCCACATTCCTCCTGGATGAGGCACGGTCCCCAGTGGGGAGGAGGCGATGGCCAACAGCCTGAGTGACTGCAGTGCCTCAGCGGCTCGGGAACGTTGCGTAGACTGATCTCCCTGGACGAGCCTGGTCCCCGTCGGGACCACGGGACAGTGCATGACCCGGAACAGTGCCATTTGCTGGCCAAGACCACGGGCTTGGACCTCTCCCTTGCGCTCTCACTTCCTGGCTGGAGGAGAGTGGCCCTGCCCACGCCGGGGGCTCGCCTGCCGCCGCAGACATGAGGGGCCCCTGGCTGGCTGTTCGGTTTCCTCCGGAGCCTTTTATCCGCGTGGGCGTCCCCCTGCCCCCAAGCAGGCCCACCAGAGCCCCTGGGCCTTGGAGCCACTGTGGGAGTGGCAGGGCGGCCGAAGAGCGGGCCTCGGGGCTTCTGCACACGGAGGGCGGGGAGGGGGAGTTGCCCTGGGGGCAGGTGGGTGTGAAGGCTGGGGGACCCGAGGCAGTCACCCCCAGAGAGAGAGAGAGAGACCCTTGGGGCCTCCCCTGCGGGTGCCGGTTCCTGCACCTCCATATGGGTTGTGGGTGCACCTGGTCAGGATCCGCACCCGAGAGCGGGAAGCACAAGGAAGGGGACACCACTTCACAGCAGCCAGGCCCCCCCGGATGGCAGTGTTTTATGGGGTTCACTGCCTCATTTCCCCACTGGGGCCTCGGGGTAGAGAGAGGTTAGGTCCAGGGCGAAGCTACCGCTAGGCGCTGGGGAGTGTGTGCGCCCGTCCCAGGTTCTCCCAGACGCGATCTCTGCTCACGCCTGCGCCCCGAACGGGGGTCCTCGCTGCTGGGCGCCCGACCTGAGACCCGGCCCAAGCTGGCAGGCGGCACCCTCACCCCCTCCCATCTGCGGCTCCAAGTCCGCTTTCGTGATTTCACAGCACAGCGTGCGCGTTCTCCCAGCAGCTGAGTAGTCCTCAGAGCCGGGGTTTAGTTTATAGTTTTAGTGAATAACATGTATTTTTCAGGATGGTTTTAGGTTTGGGGCAGAGCTGAGTGGGAAGTACAGAGATTTCCTGTGCCCCTGACCCCACCCCCACGTAGAGCCAGCCCCATCCCCGCCCCCTGCACCCCCAGCGTGGCGCATCGTGACCATGGACGGACGTGCACTGACTCGGCGCATCGCCCAGCTGCGCACCGGGGCGCACGCTGGTGCCTCACAGTCTATGGGGTTGGACGCACATGGAATGACACGTACTCCCCTATGGCGTCCTGCACGGGAGCGCCCCTGTCCCCCCGCCCCCCGCTCTCTGCCTGTTCATTCCCCGTCTCCTCGGCCCCTGGCAACACTGGTCCTTCTGCTGTGGCCTCAGCTCTGCATTTTCCAGAATGTCATAGAATTGGAATCCTGCAGCCCTTTCCCATTGGCTTCCGTCACTCCGTATGCATTTAAGTTTCCTCCAAGTGTCTCATGGGTCTGTAGCTCACGGTCTTTTTAGTGCTGAGCGGTGCCTCACCGTCTGGACGGACCACACTTTCTCCGCTCACCTTACCAAGGGCATCTTGGTGGCTTCCAGGTGCCGGGGGTTATGGAAGAGGCCGCTACACACATCCACGTGTCGCAGGTTTCCGTGTGGCCGTCCAGTCTTCAGCTCCTTTGGAAAAACACCGAGGAGTGTGGTTGCTGGATGGAATGGCAACAGGGCGCCTCGCTCTGTAAGAAATTGCCCAAGTGTCTTCTGAAGGTGGCTGCACCATTCCACGTTCCCCCAGCAGCGAATGCCGGTCCCTGCTCTTCCCCGTGCTTGCCAGCGATCGGTGTCGGCGTCCCAGGCCCGGGCTGTCCTGTGCGTGGGCGGCGGCGCCCGGCTGCTCTGCATTTCCCCCGATGACGCGGGATGTGGAGCACCCTTTCATGGGCTTCCTTTCCACCTGTCTGTCTGCTTTGCTGGGCTATCTGCTCACATCTTTTATCCATTTATTTTAACTGAAGTGGAGTTGACCTACAACAGTACACTGGTTGTGGGCACCCCGCACAGTGATTCTGCATTGATTCTACATTGTGAAATGACCGTCGCAAGAGAGCTAACTGCCCTCTGTCACCGTGTGCCGTAGTCGCCATATTACTAACGATCTTCCCAGTCCTGTGCTCTTCTGCCCATTTTTAACCAGGAGGTTCATTTTCTGATTGTTGGATTTTCTTTTTAATATTTTTATTTATTTCTAGGAGAGAGAGAGAGAGAGACAGAGACAGCGTCAGCAGGGGAGGGTCAGAGAGAGAGGGAGATATAGAATCTGAAACAGGGTCCAGGCTCTGAGCTGTCAGCACAGAGCCCGACGCGGGGCTCGAACCCACGAACTGCGAGATCAATACCTAAGCTAAAGTCGGACGCTTAACCAACTAAGCCACCCAGACACCCCATGATTGTTGGATTTTAAGAGTTCTTTGCATATTGAGGTTCACAGTCCTTGGGCAATTGTGTCTTCTGCGGATATCTTCTCCCAGCTCTGGCTTCTTGTCTCGTTCTGGTGACCTTGTCTTTCCCAGAGCAGAAGATTCTAATCGTACTGGAGTCCAGCTTCCCAACTCTTTCTTTCATGGGTCATGCCTTTGGTGTTGTGTCTGAAAAGTCCTCGCCACACCCAAGGCCACCTGGGTTTTCCCTTCTGTGATCTCCTGGGAGGTTTACAAGTTTGCATTTTACATTAGGTCTGTGGTCCACTTTGAGTTAATTTTTGGTGAAGGGCGTAACGTTTATGTCTAGATTCGTCATTTCACACGTGGCCGTCCAGCTGATCTTCGCTCTATGCTACTCACTGCCTCTGCTCCTCTGTGCACAGCCTCACTTTTAGTATTTGATTCTCCACATGTCTTATTCTTCGAATATTCCGTAACACAGTCAGCTCGTTTCTGTCTGGGGCACTGATTTTGTGGGTTTTGATCACTGTGCAGGAAGCCATGCTGTGTCTTTGCCTACGCCCACCATCCCAGGGATGCCATTCCATGAGGGGGAATTGTGAGGTCAAAGTGTTGAAATACTTTTGTAGCTTGTAGTACAAAATGCCAAACTGTGCTCTGGAAATCATGAGTCAGTTTACCATCGGTGTAGGAAATGCACATCCACCCAAAGTGAGGATTATCCTTGAAAAATCTGGATGAGTCTGGAAGTTGTACTCTTCAGAGAATGTTTCTTTGATGTTCACCAGTAGGTGGGCTTGAACATTGGTTTCACAAGTCTGTTGAGCACTTTGGGCATCTGTTTTCTGTTCGTGTCTTCTTAAGCTTGTCCTTTATTAATCTGTAAAATTCTTCAAAGGCCAGGGATGTGAATCTTTGTGTCTCATAATCTCCGCACATTTTTCCTGGTTTTTCACTTTGGTTCATCGTGTTCTGTTATGAATAGAAATTGAAATAGTTAAACATTTTCTCTCATGTATCCAGCTTTTGCCTTTTACGCTTACGAATGTCTTTCCTACCTGGAGACGGCATAGATATTGTGCTCTGCTTTTACTGTTATTTTGTGCATTCACTTTTTACACTCGACTCTGATTCATCTGGACTCTGGTCTGGTGTAAGATCAAAACTAACAGCCCACTTTTCTAAAAGAGCAACTGGTTATCCAACCGATGGGTGCTTGTGAAAGAATTCCTTCTATCCTACTGATTTCAAAAGGTACTATTATGGGCCCCATTCATAGACTTGTATTCATTTTTCTGATCTCTAGCTGTGACATGAGAGGGGGCCACATGTTTAAAAATATTGAAGATTGGGGGCGCCCAGGGGGCTCAGTCAGGTGAGCATCCGACTTCAGCTCAGGTCATGATCTTGTGGTTAATGAGTTCCAGTCCCGCTTCGGGCTCTGTGCTGACAGCTTGGGGCCTGGAGCCTACTTGGGATCCTCTGTTCCCCCCGCCCGCCGGGCCCATCCCCTGCTCATGTTATCTCTCAAAAATAAAGCATTAAAAAAATAAAAGTATTGAAGCTTCATATCATGCTTTAGTTGTACATAGTGTACATAGTGAGGGTTCTCAGAGAAACAGAAACCAATAGGGTACATGTGTGGGCAGATAGGTATGAGAGCAGATTTATTCTAGAAATTGACTCACACAATATGGAGGCTGAGAAGTTCCGGGATCGTCCTTCAAGATGGAGAATGAGGGAAGCCAGGGATGTAACTCAGTCCAACTTCTAAGGTCTGAAAATTGGGAGGATGACGGTGTAAGTCCCAGGGTGGGTCCGAAGGCCTGAGACCCAGGAATGCTGATGTCCGAGGGCAGAAGAAGTTGGATATCCCAACTCAAGCCGAGAGAGAAAAGTCTCCTTTCCTCCACTTCTAGTTCTATTCAGGCCCTCAGCACATTGGGTGATGCCCCCCTGCATTTGGGAGGGAGACCTTCTTTACTCAGTCCACTGATCCAAATGCGAATGTCTTCCAGAAACACCCCCAAGTCACGCCCAGTATAATGTTTTCATAGCCACGTGGGCATCCCTTGGCCCAGCCACGCAGACACATAGCATTGACCCTCACAAAGCAGAACAGTGAATGTCATGACTCACTAGTATGTTCTCCAAAAGACCTCGGCTACTAGTCTCACCTGTTTATTCCTTGAGATTAATTTTAAAATCATTTCATCAAAGTTCCCTTTCTTGCTAAGGCAAGGGAAAAGGGATTCCCCTCCCCCCCGGGGGGGCAAAATAACTCCATAGGAGAACAGGCCTTCCCCACAACTTCCCCACAACGACATCAGGTGAGCATCAGCCTCTGTGTTCAGGGTCTTCCAGGAACCAGGGGACAGCCCCAGCCTGCCCCAGGGGGAGATTCCAAGAGAGTCCACCACTGGCTGGGACTCCAGAGGATGTACATCTGTGTGATTGGACACACCCGATGTGCCCTGGGGCAGTGGGAACACCCATTTATGACGAAGTTGGTGCTGAGTGAAGAAAAAAATTCTTCCCGAGAATTCAGAACCACAAGCCAGTGCTCGCATGGTTTACAGCCCAAGTTAAGACTACCTGGGTGGTCCAAAGATCCTCAACCTGAAAACTGAGCGTACGGTGGCCATGGATCGGCAGCACTTTGAAGTACTTGACAGAAGTGAGTAAAAACCCTCTCTGAGGAAACTCACCCTCACATGAGGTCTCAAAGAAGTTCCCCCAAGTAAAAGCACTTCAGGGGGTTTGGCTCTGTCGTCAACATCATATTCTACATGAGGAAACATGACCCCAGGAACAAGATCCACCAGAAAAACAGAAAACCAAACACAGCCACTAGAAGAATCACACATATTGGAAGCATTGGAGAAGAATATACAAGTGTATTCAATATGTTTAAAGAAATAAATGAGGAGATTAAAATAAGGGTTAGGAGAGAGTATGGGAAACAAAGACCAAGAAGATTTTTTTAAAAACCCAATGTAATCACTAAAAATGAAAATCTTTCCGATGGAAATTGAAAACTCACTGAACGGGTTTAACCACAGATTAGACACAATGAAAGAAAGAATCGATAAACTGGGAAATGAGCTGTAAAAGTTACTCTGAATGGAGCACAGAAAGAAAAAAAAGTGTACGACCTAAAAAAGAGACGAGAATCATAGGAATCAAGTGAGGTTTAAGTCACATCTAACCAGAGGGAGAAGAGGCACCACCTAGTGAAAACATGTCAAAAGTTCCAAGACCTGATTGAAGACACCAATCTTCATGTTCATCAAGCCCTTTAAATCCAAAGCAGAAAAATAAAATCCACACTACACCCAGAGGCGTATGAGTGAAAATGCAGATCCCCAAAGAGTAAGAGAATGTTTTAAAAGTAATAAAGAGACGAGACAAATTTCCCACAAGGAATGACAGTGACTCTGACACATCTCTCATCAACATCAACAGTGGGAAGAGAAGAACGTGGAATCTTACTTTCTTGGTTTTAAAAAAAAAAAAACCAGACCTGGACTGTGTATACCCAAAGAAAATATCTTTCAAGAATAAGGGAAATATAAAAACATTTTTAGACAAATGAGAATTTCTCTATCAAGAAATTTTCCCTAGAGGAAACTCTGGAGGTGAGGCTGAGCGACAGTCATCTTAGGTGGGAGATGATGTGGAAGGAGCAGCGATGACCAGAGGGGGTGGTACACATGTGGCAAATGCAATTAGACACTGGCTGTGCAAAACAAGAAAAATGCCTTACGCAATTTTAAAAATGGAAATAATAGAAAAGTCGGAAAGTGAGAACCGATGTGAAGTAGTGTGTGGCATCTTCATTGCTTGAAAGTGGGGTACATATATTGGTTGACTTTGAATTTTGGTAAGTTCCGTGCATGTTAAAACGTGCAGGGAGCCACTGATAGTAGAGGCGTGTGTGTAACTGCAAAGGGAAAAGTGAAATAAAATCATTCAACAAGAGGAAGGAAGTAGAAGACAGAAGAAAAGCCAGAAGAGGCAAGATAAAGAGAAAATAAAGGATAGAAATAAATCCAGTAAAAACTCCATTAAAAGATCAAGATGACCATGTCATATTTTTAGAAATCTAATTATAAGTTATATAAAAGAGATATATCTAAAACATAAGGGAAGACAAGTAAACACTAACAACAACAGAAACAGGTAAGAACTTGACAGCAGTTTAGCTCCATTTATGCCCACGTCCTTTGGGCCCTCATTGCCATAAAGCTCGCTCTTTCCTGCATTGTCACCCTGTTTCTTCTAGTGTGTGAATACTGGTGATAAACTCTTTAAGCCTCCCTTTTATTGGATGAAAACATCTTCATTTTATCTCAATTTGTGAAACTATCTTCCCTGGTTATGGACTTCTACGTTGGCACTTTTCTTCTCCAAGCATTTTAAAGATGCCGTTCCACTGTCTTTTGGTTTCCATGGTTCTGAGGTGAAGTCAGCCTTCACACTCACTGCTGCTCTTTTTTGAGAGAGAGAGAGACAGCGCAAGCAGGGGAGGGTCAGAGAGAGAGGGAGTCACAGACTCTGAAACAGGCTCCAGGCTCTGAGCTGGCTGTCAGCACAGAGCCCGACGCGGGGCTTGAACCCACGAACCGCGAGATCATGACCTAAACGAAAGTCAGACGCTCAACCGACTAAGCCACCCAGGCGCCCCATCACTGCTGCTCTTTTGAACATTGAGCGCTCCTCCCTCCTCCCTCGCACCTGCTGCTCCTCCTCCCACCCCCTCCCCGCTACAGAAGTAGCTGCATAGCCGATAAACCCAGGAAAAGATGTTTCACATTATGAGTCGCCAGAAAGGTTCAAATAGAAGCCGTGAGGACACGCAGATACACACCGCCCATCCTGCCTCTGACCGATGCAGAAAAAGAGCCAGCCACCACTCCCAGGTAAAGCCTCCAAAACAATATGGCATAAAGTTTATCGAAGCTCTATTCATGTATCCCAAATCTCCACCAAAGGGCAATGTATAAGCAAACTGCGTGCACTCATAAATGGAACACCCTTCCAGGAATTAAAACAAACTCCAGATACATACAGCAACGTGGATGGATCTCAGAATGTTGTCCTGAGCAAAAGAAGTCAGACTCAAAACAGCACATACTGCGGTGCCTGGGTGGCTCAGTCGAGTAAGTGTCCGACTTCAGCTCAGGTCACGATCACACCGTTTGTGAGTTCGAGCCCCGCGTCGGGCGCTGTGCTGACAGCTCCGAGCCTGGAGCCTGCCTCGGGTCTGTGTCTCTCCCTCTCTTTCCCCCTCCCCCACTCCACTCTGTCTCTCTCTCTCAAAAATAAATAAACATTAAAAAACATTAAAAAAATAGAAATAAAAAGCCAGAATAGTCTTCGTGGATCGAGCTGATGACAGCAGATACCTCTGGGCACATGTGTTAGCTGGAAAGGCATGAGGGAACGTTCCGGAGTGATGGAAATGTTGTGTATTTGACCTGGATAGAGATCATATGGGTGCGAACATGGAAAATTCATTGAGATGTACACTAAAGATTTTTGCATTTTATCCCATTTAATTATGTTTAAAAAAACGGTTAAAACTTACCATTAATAACACTTGAAATGTAAAATACTCAGAAACGAATCTAATAAAGCATATGCAGCACTTTTGCAGAGAAAATGATAAATTATATTAAGAGACTGAAAAAAATCTAAATAAATGGACAGAGATCGTGTTTGGGAATGACAGAGGGTCCTTCTAGGTCTTCTTGAATTTATCTATTGACAATGCAATTCCATATGGCTCCCAGGCATGTGTGTGCATGTATGTGCATGTACGAGCACGTGTGTGTGTGGTTTGGAAACCTTCATATTTGAGTATCTGTATACAAGATCAAGGGATCATACGTAAGAAAAATACTCCTGAGAAAGAACAACATGGGCGACTGTGACTCTCCAACATCAATAATTATTATAAAACTAAAGTAATTAAGTCTTAGAACACTGCAAAAAGGAAGAAAATGTCCAACGGAGTGGAAAGGAGTTCTCACAAACAGACTCATCAGGATATGGAGACAAGGTTTGTGGGGAACACAGCACTACAGATCAAGAGAGGAAAGAACAGATTTTTAAATGAATTACTCAAGGGTGGTTGGTCGCCTAGACCAGATGAATAAAGAAAACAAACCGGGTCCCACCACCGGTGTTTCACACTATTCAGAAAAATTAATTACAGGTTTATTTCGGCTCTTAATTGTAAAGGCAAAATTGGACAAGTCTTAGGAGATCATATAGGACAGTAAATGGGTAACTTCAAGATGGGGAAGTTGGACCATACGGAAGGAGGGAATACGGTCGGGGGAAAGCTCACTTTCGCCACCTGCACTGGAGTCCGTAACTTCCCTTCGCTAGACAGAACGCAGACGGAAGAAAGAGCCGCTAGTGTGGAATGACTTGGAACCCACCTAACCAAAGAAAGTATCTGTGCCTGGAATTGAAAAAGACTTTCTGTAAATCAAATAAAGGACAAAAATGTATAGAAAAATGTTCAAAAGACTTAAAACAGGCACTTTCCTAAACAATAAACTTGAATGGTCAACAGACATATAAAATGGCATTCAATATCCTTAGTAACGGAGAAGTGCAAACCCAATCCTCCCCACCGCCGGCAATGGTTTAGGCTTTCCCACCCACCATACAGGTAAAAATGAAAAATTATGAAAATATCAAGCTTGGCAAGGATGTAAACCCGTAAGCATTCTTTTAAAAAAATTTTTTTTATGTTTATTCACTTTTTGGGAGAGCGTAAGCAGGGGAGGGGCAGAGAGAGAGGGAGACATAGAATCCGAAGCAGCTCCAGGCTCTGAGCTGTCAGCACAGAGCCCAACGCGGGGCCTTGAACCCGCGAACTGCAAGATCATGACCTGAGCTGAAGTCAGATGCTTAACTGACTGAGCCCCCCAGGCGCCCCAAACCCGTCAGCATTCTTGCAGCCGCCACCTGCTGCGGAACGCAGTCAAGCCTAGGACGTCACGTTGAGCAGGTCCATGCCCTGTGACCCAGAAAATCCCCCGGAGGACGGGGCTGCGGGATGCACACCGGAGCGCTCACGGTTATGGTGCCGAGTTGTGAGAAACTATCCAAACGCCATCAGCAGTGGAGCGGGCACAGAAACGGAATTATGTTCATACACGGGAGTATTATTTATACAAGAGCGAGGGCAAGAGACCCGAATGGCATCCAACAAAACAGGTGATTCTCAGAAGTAAAAGTGTGTTCAGAAATGAGGGAGGAAGAGAATGACACGGCGGGATTCCTCTCATCAATTTCAAGAGCACGTGAATCAAAGCAGGTCGGCATGTACGCCTGTGAGGTACGGCTGTGCCGGGTCATGGGAACGGCAGGACAAAACTCCGGAGCAAGCTCCCTCCGAGGGACAGGGGAGGGGACAGGGGAGGGGACAGAGGGTGTTGTCCTGCATCTTCCCCTGCGGTTGGGGTGCAGGACTTTGCTGTACTTTTTTGTTGTAGGTGATAATTACTTAACACGTGTAATTTTTCATCAGCCCAATGTTTAATGAAAAATCTGTATTTATTTATTTATTTATTTAATTCAATTTTTAGAAAGAGAGAGAGGCCAAGTGAGGGAGGGGGGTAGGGAGAGAGGGAGAGAGGGAGAATCCTAAGCAGGTTCCATGCCCAGTGAGGAGCCTGATGCAAGACTCAATCTTACGACCCCGGGATCATGACCTGAGACGAAATCAAGAGTCAGACTGACTCGCCAGACTGAACCACCCAGGTGCCCCTTGAAAACCCCCTTTTTTTTTTTAAGTTTACAAAGATAGGAAAGACCGCCTGACATCCCTACCTGCTCCTGGGGGATTAATCACGAGTGTGCCACTCGTTTGCTCTCCTACGCTTTTTATTTGGGATTTTCCCACCTAAATTCGGAAGTGAGGCCACTTGCTGTGAAGCTGGTCTCTGCGGAAATCAAAACCACAAGTTCTTTCATGTGCCCTCCAGATTTGGATCCCGCTCCGGATTCACGCTGGCTGTGCCTTGTTTTCCTTTATGTAAAGTGGGGTGACAATGATTTTACCCAGGCCATCCAACAAATAAACCCCCCAGGCGGCATTCGATACGTAGAAGCACTCATGCACTAGTTTTCACTTCCCTTTTGTTTGATTTCAGCAGAAGGATGATGCAGTTCCATAAAGTGAATTGGAAAGCTTCACGCCTCTGTGGTTTGGCACCATGGACGCAGCCTGGGAATAAAGAGATCTAGGATGATAGAATTCCACGAGGCTGGAGTGTTTGAAAGATCTCTCATAAAGCCGTCTGGGCCCAGAGCTTTTGTTTTCCTTACGGCGTTACTCACACAAGCTCCCTCCCCCCATTTCTTCCCTTTTCTCGGGTTTCCCATGGATTGAAGGTCACGTCATCAACAGATGCTGTTAGTCACTGCAGTGTGTCTCTCTCTCGTTGACTGGTTTGTTTGGGGGCTCCTCCTCGGCGCCCTCGATGTGCTCAGGGCACGTGGCTATCCTCCCGGGAGGCACGTGTCACAGCTTGATTTGGGGCTGCAGCCCTGTGGAGCAGGCGGGGGGGGGTGGACTTTGGGAAGACTTACCCCTGCCCAGTCCAGGGGAGACAGGGGAGAATCTGTCCTCTGGCTCTGCTGCCCCGGGTCCCGAGAGCCTGCCCTGGGCATCATCCCACACCATGGCTCTATGGCTGCCCCGGCCGGGCATGGGGACGCGCAACTGGGGTGGGAGGGGCCAAGAGGGGGATCCTGGGAAAGAGCCTCAGCCCTCAGAAGGATCTAGCACGCTTCTGCCTCCTGAGGCTGGTGTGTAAGGTAGGATGCCAGGGGCTTCCTGTGGCCGCGCGGGGCAGCGTGGAGACTGGGAGTGAGCCTGGGCCGTGGGGGAGCCCCTGCTGTCAGATCAGCCTGCAGCCCCTTCCTCCCTCCGGCTTCACCGCCTCCCGAGTTCCAGGGCCCGTCCAGGGCCTGCTAGTCGTCTCCCATGCCTGTGACACTGCAGAAAGGAGCAGGCCCTGCTCTCCCCGCCCCCGCGGCCATAGGAAATGCCCCCGGGGAGGGGGGGCCTGGGAGGGGCCGAGCTGCTGGGCCGCCTGCGAGCCCTCTCTCCTTCACCCCTGCACCACTCCACTCTGCAGCCAGGGACTGGCGGCCTTTATGAGCACCCTGCAGGCCTGCGCACGGAGGCGCCGCCGGCCGGGCGCGAGCGCTGGCTCCCGCCCCTGATGCTCCCACCAGCTGCTCCGCGCCCGCCGGGCCGGCCGGAACCCTCCTGGGCTCTGCTCGGCCCTTCTCTTCGTTCTCCTGCCAGAGAAGGATTCAACGTTTTCCATTTCCTCAAGTTCACCGACATTTGTTTGTCCTGAGGCTCATTCACTTCCCTTCCTCGGGACTCTGGGACGTGCCTTGCCTGCCTGACCGCCTGGTGACCAGGGTGGACGTGGAGGCCACGTGAGTCCCAGGCAGGGACCAGGCCCCCCGCGCACCTTGCTCAGATGGCAGCGTGGGCCAATCCAGGCAGCTCAGGGCGCCCACCAGGCCCTGGCCCCTTTCCAGAGGGAAGAGGGGCTCACAGGCTTTGGGGACGGCTCGGGTCTTGGAAGGATGGTCCAGCTTCCAAAAGAAGGGCGTGGGAAAGAATGCCACGTGAAGGATGTGTGGCAGCAGAGGTAGAGATCCTGTGGGCGGGGGGCGGGGGGGCCGTGGTGAGCAGGCAGCGCTCCTGCGCTCTTGCAGCGACCGGGGTTCGGCCTTGCCTCGGGCCACTCTGTTTAGTGCCCTACCCTGGGCAGTGCTGGTCTTTACCCTGCAACCGGACAGCCTGCGGTCAGTGGTGGAGCCGGGGTTCACCCCGACCTCGCGGGGTGCCTGCTGGTCTCCTCCACCACGGCGGCCCTCACGATGTCCTGGTGGGCGGGGCCACACGGTGTGCAGCCTGGGAAGCCGAGGGCTGGGTGGCCGCCTTGGAGGCCGAGCTAAGTCAGGATGGGAGAGGCTAGAGGGACACACAGGGACACAGTGACGGCCGGCGTTCCTGGGGCCTGGACATGACACGGCAACATCTGGGCTCCCCTCCCCAGGAGGGCAGGAAAACCTGGGTGGGGGTTCACCAGGGTGTGCGGGGCACCCCCTTGCATGCACCTCTGCAGTGGGGTGGAGCGAACGTGACCTCTAGGAGGGCTGGCTATGAGCATGGGGCGACCCCTCATCAGGAACGGCCCCTGACATATGCTTCGTGGGGACCAGCCTGGATCTGCTCCTTCCTGGGGGAACAAGGGGCCCAGGAGGAGGCTCAGCCCAGGAGAAGCGACCTGTGCCGTCTCTGGAGATGATGGAGCACCACCCCGTGGGCACACCACCCCGTGGGCACACGTCTGTGGGGCACTGGGGTCTTCACTCACAGGCTCATGAAGGAGACATGTCCTGGGCGACATGTGGGAGTCAGGATTCGAACCCGCAGCTGGAAGCCAAAGCCCAGGGGGAACTGGGGGGCTCAGTCGGTTACACATCTGACTCCTGATCTCCACTCGGGTCATGAGCTCGTGTTGGGCTCTGTGCTGAAGCGCGGAGCCTGCTTGGAATTCTCCCTCTCCCTCTCTCTCGGCCCCTCCCCTGCTCGTGCACTCTTTATGCCTTAAAATAAGTAAACAGTAAAAAAAATAAGACGACTTGAAAACCAAAGCCCACAGGCTCCCTGGGGACGATCCTCTGTGATATGGACAAACAGCCTGGAGAAGGGCTTGGGGGTGGGTGCAGTGGCTGGCAGTGCTGTCCGGACCCCGGACCACCTCTATGCCAACTGTTCCTTTTAGGGCCAGGAGGCAGCCGGCCCGGAGCAGCTGAGTGGTGAGCCAAGGTCGCTAGCTGGTTGCTGGGAGGGCCCGGCCTAAATTTGGCGCCCGTCACCCGCATTCCCATCGCCCCCAGACTTCCCTGGTGTGGTGTGCATCCCGGCTGGTGGTGTTTTGGGGACACACTCAGCAACTTTTACCGACGGGACGTCCTTGCGAGAGGCCTCCTGTGGTGTATAGGGTCCAGGGCAGGCACCAGGACAGCGTGGGGTATATGCAGACGTGGCGTTATTGGCCCCTCGGGCACCGTGGGGGGAGCCACCTGCCTGGCGTCCATCTGTGAGGCATGGGGGGGGGGCAGAGCCATGCCTTGCCTGGCAGCTCACGCGCGGTGGGGCTTGGCCAGGGCACCCCGCGTCCCTGAACGTCCTGGCTTCCAGCCAGGGCCGCCTGGGCCTTGTCTCCGAGGCTGCTGGCCGGCGCGACCTCTGGGCCTCCACCCTGGCCTCTTGTTGACGTGTCCGGCCCTTGGCGGGAGCGCTGGGCCGCTGCCTGCCTGGAATCCTAATTGTGTCCCCGCTGCGCCAGCCCCACTCGGGGAGTGTAGCAATTGTGGTTCCCGGCACCCTCTCCGCTGACCTGCAAGTACCGGCTCGGAAGGGGAGATTGATGGATGGGCGTGAAATTGCCATCTTGAGAAGGCCCAGGCCGAGCTATAAATAGGGCGGCCTGTGCCCAGAGGGGAGAGCCCTCTTGGGGAGAGGGTGTTGCAGATCAGCGTCCTACTGTAGGGCAGGACTGCACGGCTGTTGGACCAGGCCTGGCAGAGGCCATTTGCCTCCAGGCTGGAATCACCCCCCAACCCCCCAACCAGATGTGCCCGGGAGCCCCCGGGTTCTGATAAGCAGCCGCCTTCGAGAGCTTTCTTAATGTCACTGTCACGTTTGTGATGACTTTTCTCACCAAGCGGGATTAACCCAGGCCACTAATTCATCCAGCTCTTTTCGTGTTAATGTCAGTCCCTTCCCGCTCACCTCCAGCCCCCCTCCCTTTCCCAGGATGAGGAGTCTGTCTCCAGCTTCAAGTTCGCCCCGGGCCAGAAGCTGACGGGGCTGGCGCCCTCCCACGACCCGGACATACGATCCAAGCACAGGCCACGGTTGCAGGATCGGGGCTTTGGGGCAGTTGTCTCAGAAAGGCCGCTGTGGCCTCGTGACTGGACAAACCCCCAGGCAGGGCTGCAGCAGCAAACTGTGGTCCCTGAGCCAAATCCACCTGCTGCCTGTGAGTGGCCCGCGGGCTAAGGATGGCTTTCCATTGTTAGCTGGTCGGTTAGAAGAAGGAGTCTGGGGCTATTTTATGACACATACAAATGATATGAAACTCAGATTTCAAGGTCCATACACAAAGTTTTGCTGGAACACAGCCACGCCCACCAACACAGCCACGCCCACTATTAATTATTTCCTGTGACTCTTCTCAACTAGACCACAGAGCTGAGTAGCTGCGCCGGTGATCCTGGAGTTGGCAAGGCCAAAAAGGTTTACGGTGTGACAACCCTTAACAGAAAAAGTTCCTGATGCTTCCAGATCATGGGACTGAGCTTTTAAGGACTGTGAGCCCCTGAGCATCAACAGGGAGTAACGGTCACTCCCGGGAGAAAGTTCTGGGTGTGACGTGCCAGGAAGGCCAGCCAAGCATTCGCCCCGAGTCCAGGATATCAGTGGCTCCCAACCCGAGGCAGTCTGCCCCTCCCCGCCCCCCGCCCCCCCCCCACCCCGGGGATAATGCTCAACAGCCATGGTGCCAGGACAGCCCACTGCAGACCACGCTGCGGCCCGTGTCAGTAGCTCGGGGCTGAGACCTGAGAAACACGACTCCAATGCGTGCGTGAGGCATCAGGCCAGACCTGCATCCCCGGGACAGGGCAGAAATCGAGGGTGGGGTGGGCGGCCGACCCTGCGGGGGCCCCACTGGGCCAGGGCACGCAGGCTGGAGAGGGACGGGCATGCACCCACGGGTGGTCTGGCAGACCCGAGCCTTTCGAGGGCCCTCTCGGGCTCCTGCCCGGCCCTGCGCGCGACCCTGAGGAGCGGTGTGAAGAAGAACTCGTGCGTTTGGCTCATTTGAATGCCAGATGGGGGACAAAAATCACGCCCCCGAGACAGGGCGTCGCTGATGCCCACAAACCGCCCTGGACCACCCTGCTCCCTCCTTTGCAGCCGGAGCAGCCACTGGTCCTTCCCTCTGCGTCCAGGCATTCATTTAGGTTTCTTCCTGGGAAAGCCTCCTTCCCCCTCCCCTCTTCCCTTCTCTCCTCCTCCTTTCCCCTCCTCCCTCCCTCCTCTCCCTTCCCTTCCCCCCTTCCCCCTGCCCTCCTCCCCCCACTCCCTTCTCTCCCTTCATCCCCTCCCCTTCCCTCGTTCCCTTCTTCCCTCTTCCCTCCTTCTTTCCCCCCCCCCTTCCCCCTTTCTCCTTCCAGAATCAGCCTCGGCCTCCCGTGGACACACACCACATTTTTCCACCCTCTCAGACGGAGCCTCTCGGGGTGCAGGGCGGTGAGCTGCAGACTGAGCGCCTCAAAGGCAGGGCCCATGCCCTGCGTCACCAATCAGCCCCGAGCCGGCCCAGGCTGGTGCTCCTCAGCCCTCTGAGGGCGGGGTGCAGCCCAAGCCATCGGTCCGCATGATGGGCCCGAGATCGTGTGAAAGAGGCTGGCTGTGGCCCGGGACCACCGCGAGCTCTAGTAACCGAGGAAGGTTCCTTGGCTGCGGACAGCAGCTGCGGGAGGGCGGGCAGGGCCAGCCGCGGACGTTCGGAGGCCTCCTCTGGGTCACACTGATGAATTTTCCAGAACTCAAATGAGTCCAGAGCCGACTTTACAAACTCTGAATGGACAGAAATAAGCATCAGTTGAGCAGAGACCAAGGGCCTCACTCCAGCCAAACTACATGATTCATTTTCAAGAAACTGGATTTTGGCTCCCTTGCCAGAGTTCTCTGTTTGAAAGTCATTTCCATTAAAACGTTCTGCAGGGTGAGGATGTTTTTCAGCGGACGGGGCTCATGCTGAGCTCTGTGGCAATTACCGTGTTCCTGAGCCACTGGTTTTAACGTGGAAACGACTGCTCCTCCAACGCGGTGTGCCCGGGGCGTTCACGCTCCCGTCTGGGAGTCGGGCTGGGCTCCTCTCGCCCGGCACACGTGGAGGCCCCGGGGACACAGAAGGAACATGGAAGGAGCCTTTGGGGCCAACCAGGCCTGCTCGGTTGATGACAAACGTACGTGAGAGGGGCCTTGGAGCCAAAGCCTCATGAACAGAGGGCCTCCTTCCTAGCTCCGGGGTGTGGCAAGCTGAGGGGCCTCAGTTCCCCTTCTGTACAGAGTGTCTATTAGCTCAGTATGTCACTCATCAGATTGACCACGCAGCTCCTTTTTTAAAAAATATTTATTTTTGAGAGAGCGAGCGAGCAAGCACAAGAGCCAGGGAGGGGGAGAAAGAGAGGGAGAGCAAGAACTTCAAGCATGTTTAGCACAGTCAGCACAGAGCCTGACGTGGGGCTCCATCTCACAAACCGGGAGGCGGTGATCTGAGCTGAAAGCGAGAGTCGGACGCTTAACTGAGCACCCCCCGCCCCCCACCGGCCCGGCGCCCCAGCCCCACGGCTTCTAAGATATACACTGTCTTGGCTTTAACAAGTGGGCTCCACTGAACAGTCTCCGGGGGTGGAAACCCAGGTCTCTGTGTTTTACACCACTGTCCTGGCTGATCGCTGGCTCGCTGGGGTCCTGGGCGTCCGGCGTCCATGGTCTGAAAGAACTCCGTGCGTTGCTGGCAGCCTGTCTTCTCTGCTGTGGAGCTGGTGGCCCCCAGCTGCCTGGGGTCACTGGGTACTTGCCACCTGGCGAGCGCAGGCGAGGGACGGAATTTTAATTTTTGTTTAATTTTAATGGATTTTAAGTTGACATTTAAATAGCCACGTGTAGCTAGCGGCCATGACATTGTGTGGCCCAGCCGTGGGCCCGCAGTGCTGGTTAGACCCATGGCCTCTGGAAGCAGTAGACAAGGGTCAGGTCGGGGTTGTACAGCTCGGGGTTGTACAGCTGGGACTTGGAGAGTGTGTGCTCTGCGCTTGGCTCCACAGAAATGCACTGTGTGGGAGCGGTTCTGTTTCATCCCCACCAGAACCAAGGAGGGAGAAACTCAAGTTCAGAGGTGATAGGAAATTGTCGAGGTCATGAGCCCGGTCAGGATTTACACATAGGGTTTTGTTTGCCTATCTCTCAAACCATTTGCAGATTCTCACTACAATGAGGGAAAAATAGTTAGCTGTTCCATGTGTGGGATTTCAAAGTCTCTTAGAGACTGTTTTTTCAGAGCTGGAAAAAAAAAAGTCCCAAAACCCTATAAAAAGGAATGGGATCAAAATATGAGCCAGCCATCTGGTCTACCTCTCATAGCATCTAAGCACAAAGGAACTGTCAACTTTCCAAAGTCTCCATGATAGTTCAGCCTCCATGATATTTCAGAAGTGGCTATAGCAGCCACTACATGGTCTTGGGAAGGCCAAGTCCACCCGAGCTTACCCTCTCGCATTCCGCTAACTCTGACTCCATATCCCGCCTGCTTTGCCCCTGAACAAGGCTCTTCCAGTCCAGGGTCCACCTGCCCCAAGATCTGCATGACTCCACCCATGTCCCTTAGTCACCAGCTGGCCCTGTGCACGGGGTGTTTTATGTAATGTGCCCATTGACTCAGGCCACTGGGAGCAGTGGTCCCTTCAGGGCCAGGATCCACCCCAGCGCCTACAGATGCCTTCATCCAGGCGCTGCTGAGTGCCCAGAGTGACAGAGACTTTCCTGTCCGTTGCCTCACTCAGCCTGGAGGGGACAGTGGACGGGTGCAGAGTCTTGCTGGAGCAGTCGGTCTCACTCCAAAGACGGGGATGAAAAGTAGGTCAACCATTTGAACTAGGCAATGAGCTGTGCCCCAGGCCCTCTTGCCCTTGAAGCTAATGTTTCTCAAGAGATCCAACGGGCAGCCACTCAGTCCCACAAGTCTGTGTGCGTCAGAGCTTCTGTAACCCCGCACTTCCCTTCTGAGCAAGTGGCATGGCTTTCCTGACCCAGGTGGTCCTGGTACAGACAGTCGAGTGGCCTCAGCAGCGAGGGAGTCACGGGGGACAGTGTTGGAGACTGAGAGCCAGGAAGGCTGGTCCAAATCCCAGCAGGACACTCCCGCCCCGCTGTGTAGCAGGGGTGGCAGAGTCCACATCCCAGACTCCTCGCAAGAATACAGCAGGTTCTGTGTCTCAACCACCTACGTAGCGTGGGGCGGAGGGCGGACACGCCTTTCCTGGTGTCCGTTACTCACACTGAGCCATCGCTTTCGTAGTTTGGAAGCAGCCATTTTTGGTGAGAACCAAGATGGAGCCGGCGGGGCTTGTAGTGCGCTGGCTGCACCTGGCGCTGGCCCAGGGCATCCACGCTGTCCTCACTCCTCCGGGGAGGAGAGTTTCTGCGAAGTACAAACTGTGTCAGCTGTGAACCACATGCACATAGAAGAGACGATGTACAGTCGCCAGATGACACCTGTCCCTTTTTTTCTGTGACATTAACATAGGATTGGTCTTCGGACAAATGCAATCATTCCCCCTCAAAAGACTGTCCACCCGGATTTAAAACCTGTTGTTGTTTTCACGTTTTTAAAAAGTAGACAAAACAAGGGCGCTGGGTAGCTCGATGGGTTGAGTCCGACTCTTGATTGCGGCTCAGGTCATGGTCTCCGTTTGTGGGATCAAACCCTGTGTCGGGCTCCGCGCTGACAGCGTGAGCCTGCTTGGGATTCTCTCTCTCCTTCTCTCTCTCTCTCTGTCTCCCCCCATAAATAAATAAACATAAACAAAAGTAAACAAAACAAAACAGCATGCTTTGTATCTCAGACATCCAGTTGCTGGTCTGAATGAAAGCCAATCGTTGGCAAACGCAGCCATAGACCCCGCAGGGAGAGGGGACAGTGAGCCTCCCTGTCCCCTGTGTCTCAGTCAAGCACTGTGACAAGAGACCCATGTCTCTGAGTGTTTGCTGAGGGCCTGAAATGATGTCATTGGCACTTAGCTCGGCTTTGAAGTTTCACGATTCGGGCTCTGTGCTGACAGCTCGCTTAGAGCCTGGAGCCTGTTTCAGGTTCTGTATCTCCCTCTCTCTCTAACCCTCCCCTGCTCACATTGTCTGTCTGTCTCTCTCTCAGAAATAAATAAAACATTTAAAAAATTTAAAAAAGGGGGGCGCCTGGGTGGCTTGGTTAGTTAAGCGTCCGACTTCGGCTCAGGTCATGATCTCATGGTTCGTGGGTTCAAGCCCCGCATCGGGCTCTGTGCTGACAGCTGGCTCAGAGCCTGGAGCCTGCTTCAGATTCTGTATCACCCTCTCTCTCTGACCCTCCCCTGCTCATGCTGACTCTCTCTCTCTCTCAAAAATAAAAAAAAAACATTAAAAAAATGTTTTTTGGATCATGATATAATGCTGATAAGGGGCTTACTGGTCAGCATGCCCTGAATTCCTGCCACATGCAGGTGACCACACAGGAGCGCTGGGCTTGTAGGAGGGATTCACGCCCAACATAAGTATCTCTGAATATAAGCTGAGTTTTAAGAGGCTCTCAGACAGGAAACCCCCCGCCCCCGCCCCAGGAAGGGTCCCTTCGGCTCTAAGGTCCACTTGAAATGCAAGGAAAGCGGTTTCCCCAAATATCCACCCAGTGGTGCGTCTGTGCTCCTTTGGCACATATGGAAAAGCTCCTTTTCCACGGGACGGTCCTTCAAATATCTGAAGACAGCTGTTTAGAAAACATAGCTTCTTAGGAAAGCAGATGGCTGCCCCACAGGAAATCTGGGCTTTTAAAATGGATAAGGGGAAGATTCTGCCTCCCTTCCCCCTCAAGGGCTGGCTATCTCACTGAAAGCTTGTGGGGAAAGATGGCGGCCACCTTCTGGGCTTCCAAGAAGTAGGCCAAGGTCAGGGAGCTGCATAGGGGCACCGCTAAGTGTTTAATGACTGACTCTACCGAGAAAGCCCAGAGTCCAGTGTCTGACGATTTCTGTGGTGTAAACACTCCCACCATGGCCAGTTTTAAGGAGCACATTTTAAGAAGCCCGCTGTTGTGAGTCTGGACACGCCAGCACCAGCCCAGCCCTCAACCTCTCCTAGCATCTGGCAAGTGATCAGACCTCTGGACAAGCAGTCAGGGGCCAGATTGGATCTTCCAGAGTCTGCAGAGGTAGCAGAGAGGGGCCGTCTGGTGACAGTGGGGAAGGGCTCCTACCGGCTCTGAAATTATGCCCAGGGCCCAGCCCCCTGCGTGTGAGGCTCACAATCCCCTGGGGGCCTCCCTGTTTGGCTCCCCTGTGTCGGCCAAAGTCTGATCGATATTAGCAAATGAGGGCCGAGTGCCTTCTGTGTGCCGGCCCACGAGGGCATCTTTTATCTCGCCAGGTGCTCATGGTGGTAAGTCCTAGGAGCGTCCACACTCCACAGCCGAGGCACAGAAAAGTCAAGTATCTTGGCCAAGGGGTGCGATCACTTGTGTTCTCGTGCATCTCTCTCCCAAGTCAGGGAAGGGTGTCGGCACGGGTGCCTGGGGGCAGTGCAGTGAGAGTGCACGGCGGAGGGGTGGCGGTCCGGGTGCCCGCGGCAGAGTGGCTGGGCCAGGACAGAGACCCTGAGGTCCTCTTCCCCTCCCTCCACCCCCCACCCCCCTGCGAATTTCACAGCTGCCCTGCCTGGCACGTGGTGAGGGGGGCTCTGGAGTTGAGATTTCAGGAGGGAAAGTCTGCAACCGGGGTTCTGCTGGCTCCCGTTAAAACAAATCTCCTTGTTGACAAAAATAAAGGGGCCCGAATCACCGCCAGCATCTGCCCTCGGCCCGTTGCTCTTATTCTCCTGCAAGGAGCTGGATCCCATGTTCCAAACTGGCACGGGCCCTCGGGCTTCAAAGGGGGAAATTCCTCAGCGGGTAGGGGCTTTGGCAGGGTGCCCTGGTGCCCCCCGGGGGGAGCCGCCGGAGATGCCAGCCCCAGGGTCTCATTAGCGTCTCACACATTGTGTCTCATTTTCCTTGGCGCAGAGTCTGGACTTTTCCTCAGCAGAGAGGTGGGACGGGAGTGCCCAGGGGACGGTCGTGGCAAACACTGGGGTGTTTTCTGGGCTCGGGCAGGTTGGCAAGACCTGAGCTCACGATGCCAGGCCCTCCGGGAGGGGCGTGTCGCCCGCAGCTCCCGTGGGCCCCAGTGTCCCTGGGCTGTGGCCGGTCCTCAGCCTCTGCCTCCCTCTGCACTTGGCCTCCCCCCTTCTCCTAGTTCTCTCCTCCGTGCGTCTCTTATGTCATTGGATGTAGGGCTGCCCCTGCCTCTCCGAGCCCCCCTTCCCCTCCCAGGCTGGTGCTTAATCCCCCGCACATTTAGGGGGGCGCAGGCCCACTGCCTTCTCCTACACCCACCTCGTTGGCCAAGTGAGGGAGCAGCTGCCCCAGGAGTCACTGGGCCACGGCGGCTAAGGGGCCTGGGCACGCGCCACACCTGCCACCTGGTATGTGCCCCCCCCAGCCCCCTCCGGGTGCCCCGTGCTCGTGGGCCTGTCCACCTGGCGCGGAGGCCTCAGGTACAGCAGTGTCGTTATACTGCCATAACAAATGGCCACACCGCAGGCCTTGAGAAATACAGACTCACTTTCTCCCAGTTCTGGAGGCCGGAAACCCGAGATCAAGGTGTCCGAATGCTCCTGGCCGAGGCTGCGGGGGGGGGGGGGGGGCTTCCTTGTCTCCACTGGCTCCAGATGTTCCCTGGCTCTCGGCAGCGTTGCCGCATGTCTGCCTGAGCCGTCCCATCGCCCGGCCTTCTGTTTGTCTTTAATCCCCCCGCCCCTATCTTCCACTTCCAAGGACACTTGCTGCGGCATTTAGGGCCCAGCAGGCCAGACCAAGATGATCTCCTTATCTCAAGGCCCCTAACTTAGGCACATCTGCACAGACCCTTTTCCCAAATAAGGTCATGCTGCAGTTTCTGGGGATTAGGGTTTGGGACTGTCCCTGAGAACCGCAGTCAGCCTCCCATGGCCAGACCTGCCTGGGACGCCGTTAGCTCTGCGCCTACTCCCTCGAGCTCCTTCCCTGTCCCTGCCCCCCCCCCCCCAGGCCGGAGTGACAGGACAGATCTGATATGTAGGCCTTGCAGGCAGAGCAAGCGGCCTGGGGCGGGGGGGGGGGGGGAGGCTGGGAATAGGACCCCGGCTCCTCCACGTAAGGACCCGGCGGCTCTGGGGCCCGTCTCCACATGCTCCGGGCTTGACTTCTGACCTGCACGTCGGGGATGCTCTTTGTATCATAAGAATTAAAAAAGGTCAGCACTGTCCAGCTCTGGCCACAGCGCCCTGAGTCACGTGCACGCTCGGCTCACGGGCTGTGCCCAAGGGGTCTGGGGGCAGACGTGTTTGATTTCTGGGTTTGGGAGACTCATGTACATTTCTATATTCCCTCTTATTTCCTCTTATGGAAGAAAATTTAATCTGGGAGCTCTTTCCATGAAAAACATTGGTTTAACACTAAAAATGAAAACAAATAAAACTAGACCCTACTGGAAAAAACAACAGTCCCGGGTGGGGTTTGGCACACCCGGGCCGTGTGCTGTCACACACACGGTTCCACCGAGCTCCCTCGTCCCTTCGTCAGCTTGAGCCCTGCCGATAGGGACGCACCTGCTCTCAGGACACGGAGCGCGGGGCCTCTGCACCTGCACTGGGCTGTTTAAAAAGATGAGAGGCGGGGCACCTGGGGGGCTCAGTCGATTAAGCTTCGGATATCAGCTCAGGTCATGATCTTGCGGTTGGTGAGTTCGAGCCCCGCGTCGGGCTCTGTGCTGACAGCTCGGAGCCTGGAGCTGCTTCAGATTCTGTGTCTCCCTCTCTCTCTGCCCCTCCTCTGTTCACCCTCTGTCTCTCTCAAAAATAAATAAGCATTAAAAAAAAAAAAAAAGAAAAACGAGAGGCTGAGGTCCAAGTCGGCCCTGCACGCCCAGAAGGCCCTCTTCTCCAGGCTTCCGGGGCACTTCCACCTCTGCCTCCCAAAGCGGGGGCCGTGTGCTGGGGCAGATCCTGTTGGGTCCTGCGTGGGGGGCCACCGCACGCACCCCAGGACGGCCATCTGAATGTGGGCACAGCCCGCTGACCGCAGCTCTTTACAAGGGTTAGCTAGCTACAGAGATTTCTCCAACGGGCACTTTTCCTGGGCAGCAAACTCAGCTTTGCTCTCTCAGTCCCCGGGAGGGTGGCGAGCCCGGCTTGGCACCGACCGGAGGATGCGAGCCTGCATCCGGCCCAACAAACAGTCGCGAACTGGCTCCCCACGTGTGCAGTTTTATTGGGTGCCCGTCGTGGACTGTTTGGCCGGCATTTCTATGATTTTGCAAAGGTCTTATCAGCCTTGGCCCCTGATAGGAA
This sequence comes from Hyaena hyaena, assembly GCF_003009895.1. Classification (NCBI taxonomy): domain Eukaryota; kingdom Metazoa; phylum Chordata; class Mammalia; order Carnivora; family Hyaenidae; genus Hyaena; species Hyaena hyaena. The sequence goes on along the minus strand of NW_024081144.1, from coordinate 497,081 downwards.
CATCGAGGGTCAGTAAAGCCAGGCCTTCGTGGGCATGAGCGGAATGCACAGCAAAGGGCCTTCCCGGCAGATTCACCCACCCTGGCATGGCCGCCCGGGCAGGCGCGCTGCGTGCCCTGCTGTCTGCCCTGTCCCTGCGGGGCGGCCCCGCGTCCCTGCATTCTGCTGTGCCCTGCAGCCCCGAGGAATGGCGCTCCAGCCTCCCGCGGGCGTGTCTGGTCTGGGCAATGACGGCCCGTGGCTGTTGGCTGGTGTGCTCCCGTGGGGTGGTGGCTCTGGCCCCCTTGGGTCCTGGAAGTGAGCTCTGGGAGCAAATCGCTCCCAGGGACAGTGGGACTCTGGGTTGGCCGGGGGTGGTGGGTGCGGGAAGGGACCTTCACTTCTCAGAGCTGTGGAAGTTTCCATGTGGGCAGAGGAGAGCCTCATGGGGAAACCCATGGAATGTGAGGTGGAATCAGGGTGACCTTGGAGTTCCGCGTGAGAATGGGGACCAGAGAGCTCAAGGCCTGGGTTCCCGGGGCCGGCTCCTTCCGGCGCGGCCTCTGCGCACTGTCTGGTCCACTCAGCAAAGCAGATGGTGGGCGGGGCCTGGGATGCCAAGGTCAGGCCACACAGCCAGGCTGCCGGGGCTGGAGGGACACCCGCGCTCGGCCACACGGCCTTCCAGGCCCGGCTCTCACCTACCGTGCTCGGGTGCACCTGCTCGTCCGCAGCTGGTCACGAAGACTGAGAGGTGCTTCTCTGCACCCCCGACACCTCGGTCCAGGGCCCTTGAAGCAGGCCGGGGGCACCCGTCCACAGAAAGGGTGGGGAGGGAGAAAGGAGGACCCGGAAGGACTCGGCGGCCTTCACAGGAGGCGGCTGTGTCTTAGCCTGTGTGCCGCCCCTCCCCCCAGCCTGGTGGGAGTCACAGGCACCCCGCTCCGCGCTGGACCACAGTCAGGGGGAGATGCCGTCGGAGGCCCGCCCACCCCCACGGGCGTCAGAATGCCCTTATTGTTCTGGAAAACACAGTGGCCTGGATTTCTCCAAAAGGCCCACAGATCGGGGTTGCCAAGGTATCGTGTGCTGGATTGTGCCCCCTCGTTCCCATGTGGAAGCCCTAAGCCGGCCCCTCCGGAGGGGACTGTCTGTGGTGACACGTTCTTCCAATAGGGGATGAAGGTAAAAAAAATAGTCATTTTCGTTGTAGGGTGAACTCTACAACTACAGACACGCAGAGGGACAGGGACGGGGGGGCGGTGAGGCCCCAGGGGCCCCAGCAGACTGCTGCGCGGGGAGCCTGGCCTGCTGCTGGGCTCCCCCAGCCCTCTCCCTGCCCTCCTCCACGGAGTCCAGCTTGAACGGGGAACACGTCGGAAACAGGGTGATGAAGGATGTGCTGTGTCCTTGGCCTTTAAAGTAGTGAGTTCTGGGGCACCTGGGGGGCTGTTCGTTAAGCCTCCGACGTCGGCTCAGGTCATGATTTTGAGGGTCATGAGATCGAGCCCCACGTCGGGCTCTGCGCTGGCAGCTCGGAGCCTGGAGCTGCTTCAGATCCTGTGTCTCCCTCTCTGCCCCGCCCCTGCTCGCACTCTGTCTCTGTCTGTCTCTCTCAAAACTGAATAAAAATTAAAGAAAATACAGTAATGAATTTTGCTAGTCATTGTTGAGAAGTCACCCTGGGATTGATAGCGCCCTCCCCCAGTGTGAAGGGCGAGCCCCGGGGTGTGCTGGGCCCCACAGCCGCATGGGGGGGGCCCCACAGCCGCGTGGGGGGGGTCCCTGGAGCCGGCAGGGCCACCCTCTGCAGACAGCCTCCCCCTCCTGCACAGCAGGGCCACACCCCCTGAGGGTCCGTGCTCAGGTCTGGCTCATCCACACCCTGCTGTTGAGCTTCTCCCTCAGAGGGCGGGTCCTTGCTCCACTGACTGGGGGGCTGGGGAGGAAGACAGGCCAGCTGAGGAGGGGTGAGGGTGGGGTGTGGGGGGACGGGGGGTGAGGATATGGGGGTGTGTGGGGTGTAGGGGGAATGGGGAGCAGAGAAGGCGGGGCACTGGCATCTCTGAGCCCTTGTTGGCTCACCTTTTTTCTTTTTTAAAAATGTTTTTAATATTTATTTATTTTTGAGAGAGAGACACACACACATAGAATACAAGTGGGGGAGGGGCAGAGAGAGGGGGAGACACAGAATCCGAAGCGGCTCCAGGCTCTGAGCTGTCAGCACAGAGCCCGACATGGGGCTCGAACCCACAAACCACGAGATCGTGACCTGAGTCAAAGTCGGACTCTGAACCGACTGAGCCCCCCAGGCGCCCCATCACCTTCTCATCTATGTTCTACTCGGTCCGTGGGCGTGGGCTTCCTCTTCCCTGCTTCTCAGATAACAAAACTGAGGAGCCGAGAGGAGAATTCACTGGGGCTGCGGCTGGGGCCCGAGCTGAGTCTGCCGCCCCCAGCCCAGGACACCACCTGCAGGTGAGGGGTGCAGGGTAAGAGTGTCCTTTTTGGGCGGCCAAAGGCAACTCGGCCCCGGGCTGCCCTCCACTGTGGACAGGTGTGGGGGCGACCCCAGCCACTGACCCTGCTGGGCGGTAGCCCCCCAGACGCCTGGGGCCCACCTGAGTGCCCCGGCGGACCGTGAACCCTTAGGGGTCCAGCAGATGCCCGAGTCCCTCTCACCTGTCCGGGGGGCCTAGAGCTTCCACCTGCTGGGGGGAAAGGAGGGAAGGAACCTGGCTGCCTGGGAGGGCTTCCCTTGGGAACGGGCCGGCCCTTTCCCAGCCAGGCAATGTCTCTGGGAGGCTGGGTGGCCCCACCGCTCTGCTGCTGAGATAGCAAATGAAGAGAACTTACAGCAACAGGGGTCAAGTTGGGCGGTCAGATCGCAGGTGCAGAGCTCAGGGCACACCGGGCCTGCCCCAGTCTTCACCGGGCACCGCGGGAAATGTACTGGATCGTGGCCGGGGTGCACAGAGCCCCCGATCCTGGTGGGTCTCTCCCATGGCCAAGGCTGTGATGGGAGGTACGGGCACCGGGAGGGCCCGGATGGGAACCTGGCATGAATTACAGAAGATGTGGGAAGTCCACGTGCCCACAGGTGGCCACTCCCCACACAGGTGATGACCGAGTCTCCGTGCAGCTGGCAGGCACAAGCCACAGGGACCCGGGTGTCTTGCTCACTGCAGACTCTCCAGGTCAAGAGCAAATTAAACAGTTCTCAAAGGCCCTGGGTTTTAATGCATTACGGGAGGGTCTAGGGGATGCTGGGCTGGGGGTCAACTCCCTCCAATCACTGTCGCGTGAGTCTGGCCGAGGTGATCAACATGTTTTGCGCCCAAAGTGAGATTGGGTGCAAAACCCAGCTGTGACACAGCTGGCACTTTGGGCAAGTCCCTGCACCCTGTCGGATCCCCTGTGGGGCGGCTGACCTTTCACTGCGCTCACTAGAATTTAAATCGTGACTCAGTCAAGTTGTTCTAAGTCCTGGCCTGGCAGGTCAGGCTGCTCAGCGTAGGGACTTTTTTCTGAATTTCTTGGCGGGATGGAAACTTGCCTCCCCACCCAGCTCCGGGCTTGGATGGAATAGAAACCCACCTTCATCAGCTTGGCCAAGACATCACGCTCCTTACTCCCCAGGGACAGGATAACACTCATCCGTCCTGTCTGCTCCCGGTTATGAGGTGCAAGCCCTCTTCCCACCACTGAGAGGGACGCCGGATGGCTGCCTGACGGAGGAGGCACACGTGACTGTCCGAGAAGTGCCATATGTCCCTGGGGAAAAGGTAGAACCCTGAAAGTCTGTGCTATTTTCTGATAGCCAGGCCAGTGACCTTTGTGAGTACCCCAAGTCATGGAGAGAGGCGGCCTTTCCACTGGTGGGGGCGCTCTCGGGGCCGGACAGGGCTGGGGCTGGGGGTTCAGAACTATCAGGTGGAATCTCATTAAGGTGCATTCAAGTAAAGGACCAGCTCTAGCTCAACACCCCCCCACCCCCACCCATGTATAAACACATGCATGCACACAACTCACACATATAATTCCAATTTTATGTATGGCTTATACAGGTTGAAGAAATAACAGACAGCAAAGAAATATAAAAACCAGAAAGAACATTTTTGCTTTACTTAACGCCCCTCAAACATCTCCCCGTCTGTCTGTGCAAGTCCTTGTTTCTAGAATGATGGGCAGTAAAGGGCATTTGAGGAATCTCCCACCCAGTCTGGAGATGTAACAGGGAGCGTGGGCCCCAGCCCTGGCCAAGCACCCCTGCGGGAACTGTGTGCTCAAGGGGGCTGGGATTGGACAGCTCGGGAATGGCAAGCCCCTTAATCCACGTCACCCTTTCTCTTTTTAAGAACAGCCCTGCAGTTCTCCAGAAGAGAGGCTTTCTGGGCTGAGGAGCCCGACGGAAGGGGCAGCGTGCCGTCCAGGGAGCTCCCCAAGGCATAACGAAGTGAGGGCAGGCGTCCCGCGGGAGTCCCCAGGGCAGCCGGTCCTGACCCCTCACTCCTTTGCCTGCTATCTCCTCTCCAAGGGGCATCTTCTCTGATTCCTTTTTCTTGCAGAGGGGTCACGGGGGACGGGGATGACGCGGGAGGGAGTGAGGAGGGGGGTGGTGGGGGTTGCCGGCCAACCTCGCCTGATTAAGATCCCAGATGTGCACCATCCAAGCTCCTTTTGGGGACCCTGGGGAAGTCAGACCCAAACTTGGGCTCCCACGCCCAATCCGCAGAGAGGGGGAAGGTGGAGGGTGGGTCGTCTGGGCGGCTTGACAAGTCGGCCACAGTCTTGGGCGCCCCGATCTGGCTGAATTGGAAGTTTAGTCTCCACCCAGAAGAGCTCGGAACTCCTCCACGTAAAAGACAAAGTTGGGCTGAGCTGCAACTTTTTTTTTTTTTCTTAACCCAAAGTGATCCGACTCGGGGCCCGGCTCCCTCGGGGTGGGCCAGGTGCGGGCACCCGGGCGGGAAGAGTGGGGGCCCGGGGCAGCGGCGCGGGGCGCGTCCGCGCGCGCGGGCGGGGAGTCGGGCGCCGCCCCCGCCCCCTCCGCGCCGCGCCCGCGCGGGCCCCGGGCCAGCCCCTTCCTCGCCGCGGCTCGCCCGCTGGCCCCACCCCCTCGCCCGCGGCGCCCAGTGGGAGGCGGGGGCCGGCCCGGCCGAGCGCGGCGCCGGGCTCTGATTTGCTGCGGGCGCGGGGGATCGACAGCCTCGGCGGGTGCCTTCCAGGGGAGAGGGAGGGAGGGAAAGGGGGGAAAAGCGCAGGGCGCCCAAGGCGAGGTCGGCACTCCCCGTCCCCGCGGCTGGCGCAGGACCTCACTCGAGCGGAGCGCGCACGGGGAGCGGGTCGCGGGGCGGCGGCGAGAGGGCGGCGAGAAGGAGTCGGAGGAGGCGAGGGCGGCGAGCAGAGCGGGGTCCCGGCCGCCCCGCGGGCCAAGGTCGACCCCCCGCGCGTGGGCGAGCGCGCCAGCCGGCCCCTCGTCCGAGAGCCACCGCCACAAAGAGAACGCCGGCGCCTGCTCCCCATGACTTCCTAGAGCGCGCGGTCCCCGCCGAGTCCGCTCCCTCCCGGGCCGCGCCCCGCGCCCCTGTGCGTCCCCGCGCGCCCCGACCCGCGCCCCGCCGGCATGGACGTCCACACCCGCTGGAAAGCGCGCAGCCCGCCGCGCCCGGGCGCCCCGCTGCTGTCCCCGCCGCCGCTGCTGCTGCTGCTGCTGCTGCTGTGGGCGCCGCCTCTGAGCCGCGCAGGTAAGGCACCCGGGCGCAGGGGCGGCTGTCATCCCCGGGCCGCGCCGGCCTCCCCGGCGCTCCACCCGCCTCCCGCGGGCTCGGGGAATGCGCGGGCCGCCTCTCCGAATGCCAGCCTCGGGGCCCGGGAGGCAGACGCGCCAGCACGGTACCCCGCGCGCCAGAGAGCCGGCCGGGGGCGCGGGGCTGCGGCGCGCGCGGACGGGGGGCCTCGCGCTGGGTCAGCCGGGGGTCTGTCCGCGAGGCCGGCAAACTTTGTCCCGAAACTTCGTTTCTCCGGTCCCACGTCACTCGCGCCCGGCAGAACTTCCTCTCCTGAAAACTGGGAAGGGTCGCCCCCTAGAGTCGCAGCCAGTCCATTCCGGCCGAGCTCCTGGGGTGGGGGGACACTGGCCGCTGGCCGGGGAATCCCAGAAACTGGAGCCCCTCCAGCCCTGCACCCCCCCCCCCCCCCCCCCCCCCCCCCCCCCCCCCCCGTCCCCTCCAGGCCTCCTCCAGGCTGGGTCTCCGCGTTCCTTGGAGTCTTGCAATCCTGGCCCCGAAGAGCTCAGTGATAATTGCGGAGCTCTGGAGGCTGGTCGACCAGCCCTGCTCCTGATCCCACCCGGAACCTCCTGACCCCCTGGGAGGCAGTTTTTCTTGGGTTTGCCTCCCAGAGATGGGATTTGCAGCCCGAGTCAGGAGATGGTGGTGGCATCCGGGCAGAGAGGCTCAGATGGTCCGCAGATCTGCCTCCCAGAGGTCTGTCTGACTTGGAAGGAGCCCTATCCGCCGGTCGCCTGGAGTCTTGCAGCTCCGACTCCCTCCCACTCAGCTTTCTGATGGGACAGACAGTGGCTTCTAAGCATCACCTTGGTGGTTACTCGTGGGATGGGTGTTCACACAGCCTCAGACCTCAGAGGTCCTGGGATGTCTCGAGTCCCCATTAACAAGCCGGCAGACAAGGCTCAGAGCTGCTGGGGCGAGGTCAGGGAGAGTGGGGGGCACAGCTGGCCAGCGGCTCCACTGCCCGGTCCCCTTCTCCCCTCCACTTTGTAATTTGAAGCCATGTGGGAAGAATCACTTTCCATGCGCCACTTGCCAATTAAGATACTCTTTCCCTTTTTCCTGGCTCGATGGGAGTCGGGGTGTCCTGCCAGCGTAGGCCTGTGGCAGCTGAGGGGTGCCTGGCTCAGCTCTGGGGATCTGGTGTCTTATCCCTGGGTTGCCACCAACGTGCCCAGGGTCCCGGGCTAACTGGCTTTGTGTTTCCCCCCGCCTGGAATCAGTTGAGTGAGGGGACAACCGTGGCCTCCAGGAAACTGGTCTGGAGTCGGTGGGGGATGTAGTCAGGGGGCCGCATGGCGGCTGAGGCACTTAGCCTCTGTCCTGCTCCTCGGCTGGGCTCCCCCAGGAACACTGGACGGAACCCTTCAGGGGAATCGTCAGCCCCCAAAGCAGGGGGCCGGGTGCAGACGGGGGAGCGTGCCTTCGCCGGGTTTGCAGCGGGCTCCCGGCTCCACTCGCGGGCTCTGTCTGCCCCCGCAGCCCCTGCCCCCTCTCCGATCCCCTCTTTCCCAAGGGCGGCCCTTGGACGCAGAAGCGTGGCAGAGGGGACGGGGCAGCAGCCTGGCCCCTGGCCCACGAGTTGCTCATTTGGCAACTTTTATCAGAAAGACCGTTAGTTAGAAGCATGTGAAGAAGCCGCTTTTCCGAGCGGGTTCCCCAGCCCCGTCCCCACCTCCCAGGGTGGGACCCGTCCTGAAGTCACGGGCGGTGCGTGGCCAGGGAGGGCGGCTGTCCACCGCAGGCGCGGGCCAGGCGGGAGCGGTCCTCGAAGGAGCTTGTTCTCGTCTCCATTTTGGGATAAGCCAGATGTTTTCCGAGTTTTCTCTGAACATGGCTCTTTTTCCTACCTTCTCCTGGGCCAAGTGTGCGAAGGAATGAAAAGTTAAGATTGCATTTGGGGCCCTTTAACATGTAACGGGTGGAGGGGAGTATGTGAAATGAAACGTGACCCCAATATTTGGAAATTGAGGTCATCTCCTTGGCCCGCCATTGGTTGACACCAGTCATGTGCCTGCTTCGTGCAATAATTTTGTGGGAAGAGTCGTCCAAGTTCTGTGGGACGTGACAGATACGAAACGGTTAAGTTTCCTCTGACTCAATCAAGTTGGCTGGAAAGACATCCTTTTCCATCCTTCCCCCTTCCCCGCCTCCCCAGAAGAGAGCCGGTGGTGGGAGGGGCTCCCCGGAGCCCTGTCCCTCATCTGGTCCAGATTTCAGTGGCTGGAGGGGCTGGAGCTGTGGTCGCTGCCCAGTGGCTTTGACCACCCAGCAGGGGCCCCAGGCAGGGGTTTCTTCCCCGCGCGGGGGCACAAAGTCCCTTCTCCTGTGATGTTGCTCCAGGGCTGTTCCTGGGGTGCTGGCCAGAGCCTGCCCCGTTACCCCACCCTTCAGATATTTCTGGACATGCACCACGGCCCCGCCCTTAGCCCAACACAGCTGATGCCCGCCTGCCCCGCCCCTGCCTTCTGGCCGTCTGGCCCTGCCTCCTCCCTGGATCACAGACAGTGTTGGTGGAGCAGAGGGGGTGGGGAGCAGATGCCCACGCCCCCCCCCAATAACAGGACGGTGAGAGGGCAGACTAGCAGTGAGCCCCCGAGGGTCAAGGATGAGTCACCCACACCCTGGGGCACCCTGGGTTTGCATTTAAGGAGCAAGGCGGGGCCCCTCCCCCCGAGACCGTTGCACGTGTTAACTCTCGTAGTGGGTGTGCTGGCATCTGCCTGGCCCTGTGCCCACATTGTCTCACTGGCCCCTCACGCAGGCCTGCAAGGTGCGGGAGCCCAGCTTCCGGGTCTGCGTGACCTCTGCATCTCGGTCCTGAGTGAGGGTCTCCCTTGTGCTTGGCGTGGCCACGCCTCAGTGCCTTTGACCTGGGAGGAGGGTGGGGGGCTACCTTTTCTCTTCACATCCACTTATCAGCTCTCCCCGGGGGCGGCCTGGTGCCCAGAGCAGCAGATGTGGGGGAGGCGGCCCTGCCACATGTGGCCCCCGGGGTGAGGGACGCGTTGCCAACCGTGCTTCAATCCCACCCCCTTCTCCCCCTCCCCCCTCTCCCCCTCTCCCCCTCCCCCCTCCCTCCCTTCCTTCCTCCCTCCCTTCCTTCCTTCCTCCCTCCCTCCCTTCCTTCCTTCCTCCCTCCGTCCCTTCCTTCCTTCCTCCCTCCTCTCTCCCTCCCTCCAGCCCACCCTTCCTTCCTCCCTCCCTCCCCTCCCTCCCTCCCTTCCCTCCCTCCCCTCCTTCCCCCTCCCTCCCCCTCCCTCCTTTTCTACTGGAATGCCTTCAAGAAGAACCAGACTGAAGGCAGCCTCCACTCTCCTGTTCCTTCTCTTTACCTGGCCCTCCACTCATCTGCATGACCTTCCCGGACCCTGAAGGCCTTTGCCTTTGCACCCTGGCCTGGAGGGTTATGGGAGGACAGAGGTGAGCGGGGGCAGGGCTTCTCAGTGCGGGAGCCCCAAATCTTCTGGGCAGCACTTGTGTTTGTTTCACTGTTCATTTTTGTGCCAAGCTTCACTTTAAATACTCTGGGAGGGTCCGGTCCATTGGGGAGATCTGGGGAAGCTTCCTGGAGGAGGAGACACTAAACTTGGCCTTCTCCTCCTTCTTCCCCTCCCTTAGCAGGTGCCTTCATCCACCTCTGGCTTTACTCCTGTCCACCCCTCCTCCCTGGCAGGACATCCCAGCCTCTGCTCTGGTGTTCAGCTTTCTCTGGGGCTGCTTCCCTTGGCTGGAAAGCCCCTCATTAACTCGGTTGGCAGAGCGCCCCCAGCGCCGCTTGTCCAGCGAGGCTGTGCCAGCAGAAGTGGCTGCAGCCTCTGAGGGGGACGAGTGGAGACCTGGGGGCTTCCTCAACCCTCTCTGCCCCTGCGCGTGGGCCCGTGTGCAAACTGACAGCCTCGGCTGGGGGTGGGGCGCCTCTGGGCACGACTTAGGGTTCCTGTGCTGAAGGTGGACAGTTAGATGTGGGGGGGAGATGAACCCCAGGAGCAGCATGGGCAGCTGGGAGGCCAGTGCCAAATGGAGCGTTTGCCTCAACTTTCGCCTCCGGAAAATGGGGAGAATTGCTTTGATAGGTGGTCGTGTGGAATAAGCCTGAGTAATGGAGGGCGTTGTCGCGCATGCTCTTCTGGCCGGTATTTCTGCACAAGGCACAGAGCATGCTGTTGCCGCAACTGGCTTTAAACGTACCCATCCCCGAAGCAGCACAGGGACAGGGCTCCGCCATCCCGCTGAGTCAGGGCGGGCCGCCATCTGCATGGTGGGGACGCTCTCCCACGTAGTCTCCTGGGCTCCTGTGTTCAGGTCATGCGAGGCAACATGTGAAAATGTGTTACAAGCCCCTTGGAGGGCGGTACACACGCGTGCGTGTCTGTGTGCGTGTGGGAGCATGTGCGTGTGTGTAATGTGCAGACTCGCGGGGGCCCACGTGTCCATGTGTGAGTTTGTGGGCCGGCACGTGCCTGTGTTTGCGAGGTTTCCCGAGGCTCTTCTGTGTGCCGGGCGGGGGGGTGTGGGGAGCTGGGGCAAGGTGACATTTCCCTCCGTGCCGGGACCCAAGCCCGCCCGATGGACTGTGGCCGTGGAGCCCGAGGGGCCCCGGGGCCGTGGGTCCTGCTGGCCCGGCCGTTGGATGAAATGTTTGTCCTCACAGGAGGGCGATGTGACACTGCGGTGTCTCTTTTCGTTCTTATTTTTGTTTCCCCAGATGAGCCACTCCTGCAGCGTCAGCGCTCTGCTGGCTCGGCCGGAGGGGATCCTGAGACCCTGAAGGCGGGGCCGGCTTTGGCCCTTCTCGCGGGCCGGTGTCCCCTTGCTGCGGGCACAGCACGGGGACCAGGGTGCGGGCGGTGCTCGGGGTGGGCGGCTGGAGCCGGCGGCCTGGGTTTAGATCCCGGCGGCTCCCCTCCTACCAACTGTGCATTTAGCCTCCCCCTGCCTCAGTTTCCCTTTTTTTAAGAAGGGGCCGATGGTCGTAAGTCCTGCAGGATTTTTTGTGAGGGTTCAATGCATAGCGTGTGCAGAGCACGTCAAGCCCAGTTACCAGTTTGTTCTTCCCGGGCTCTGAGGTGGCATGAGGCAGCGGGTCCGGTGCCGGGTGCCAGGTGCCCGGCCCTGCCCCCGGGCTGGCTGTGTGGGTGGCGTCCTGTCTCTCCTGTGGACAGTGGCACTGGTATCCCTCTCCCGGGAGAAACGGGAGAAGGGGTGACATAGGAGATGCCCCCTGGTGGATTAGACCACTCACTGGGGCTTCTGTGCTTTTGAGCCTGGGCACGGAGCTAAGTAAGCTCCCCTTCCTCCTCAGGCCACCCCCACTCTCCGAGGAGGAGCTGGGGCTCACAGATGGGAATGGACCTGCCCACACCCCAGCTCACGGACTCTGGCCTCCCCCTCCATGACGTGACTGTGATGGCTGGGGCACTGGGGGCGTATTCTGCCATGGGCGCAGGTGGTGCCTTTGCCGACCCAGATGCTGTTTTAGTGCCAGTCTGGCCGAGGTGGCTGGAGAGCCATTTATGGAATAAATGAATGCCCGGTGGGACGTGAGTGGGGGTGTGTGGACGTGTGGGGTGGGCCTGGGGGACACAGTCTGAAGCATCACCCATCAGCCTTGACTCACCCAAGAGTTTTTCTGGCAGATTCTCATCCTAAGTAATAACCCCACGTTAGACATGAGTGTCGCCATCCTTCGGTGACTCAGACCCGAGAGACGGAACCACAGTCTGACCCAGTTTCTCCAAAATGTCATTCCTCAGAGCTCCAGGGGGCGCAGGGACATCTGCCTGCGGGACTTGGAGCACCCCTTTGTTTTCTGACCCCAGGACCTGAGTTTTGTGCCTGGGGTGTCACTCTTCTGGCCTGGTCTTCCCTGACAGCACTTTGGCCGTAGGGATCCTAACGACCTCTGTTATTGTACGGAATGACACAAAGTGCTGTCAAGTGTGTGCGAACGCCGGAAGCGATTTCATGTCAAACCTCTGAGCCTGCGTTGGAAAAGTAGTGATCTCACAATGGCGGAGAGGGCGTTTTAACCTAACGGAAGGTGGGAAGTGGTCGTCTTGCACTCTCCGGGGGTGACTGGGAGGGGCCGTGGGCAGCTGGGGGGGGGGCCCGGTTCTTCCAGGGAGAGGGGTCACAGGGAACCGCAGGAGAGGCTGGCCTTGCCGGGACAGATCTGGAGTGGCCGTGCTTAGGCCCCAAGTGTTTGCGGACCTCTAACGCGACTTAGGTCTGAGCCGGGCACAGAAGCTTCGGGCGCAGTGTGCGAATCAGACTCCAGGACAGGTGATCCCGTCCAGGGAGGCGCAAAGGGGGAGGTAGTGAATCATTGGCCAGCAGGTAGGGCGGCTGTGGTCGTTGGGGTCAGGCCCTGGGCGTAGGACCCGCACAGGTACCTCTGTGAGAGTCAGTCTCAAATCCCGGTGAGGGGCCTCGCAGCTTCGGCGTTTGGTTTTGGCCTTGTGTTTGAGGACTAGGTCTGTGCCCCCGCCCGCGGTCGCAGGTGGGGAAAATAAGGGTCTCCTTCCGTCCTGACCCTGGGCTGGTCTGTTCCCAGGGCACTGCGCCTTGCTGAAGGTCAGGACCTTCTTGGGGAGGACGGGGGCGGCTGTGCACCCAGCGGGCTCTCGGCGCCCTGGCCCGCTTGGGTCTGGTCCTGGAGCCCAGAGCCCTGCGCAGGGGCAGGCGGTGCAGGGAGCTGCAGGGCCAGCAAGGGCCGCCCGGACCAAAGCAGTGTGTGTGCCCCTGGGGACAGTGTTGTGTCCCGCCCTCAGGGTCTGCCCAGGCTGCAGTGACTGCGACCTCTTTCCTGTTCAGCTTTTCTTTGCTTTTCCCACTTCTGTGCTCTCTGGAGACAGTGTGAGATGCTTAAGGGGCTCCGGCTTCCTCTGGGGGCTGCCTCTGCGAGCCAGCCCCCGCGTGGACCCGCTGTCCCGTGTGGATGCCGCTGTCCCACGTGGACCCGCTGTCCCACGTGGACCCCGCTGTCCCGCGTGGACCCCGCTGTCCCGCGTGGATCCGCTGTCCCGCGTGGACCTGCTGTCCCGCGTGGACCCCGCTGTCCCCCATGGATGCTGCTGTCCCATGTGGACCTGCTGTCCCGTGTGGACCCCGCTGTCCTCCTGACTGGGCCGGTTTCTTGCAGGGCAGGCAGGGACGGTGTCCTCGGTGCCTCTTGGGCTAGACCGTGCTCACACCAGAGGGCAGCGGTGACTCGCGCTTTCTAGGACGGGAGTGTGGGAACAGATTTCCAAAGGGATTATTTCCAAGGACTTATTTTGTTATTCAGATCTATAGTTTAATAAATACGGGCCGTTGTGCTCAGAAAGTACTGCTGGGAGAGTGGCTACGTTTCACGGACTACGGGGAGTGTGTGGGGCCTCCTTGGGCACCCAGCGTGGCAGGGCCGGCCTGGGGTTGGGCACTGCTGGGAGGTGCGGGCAGGGTGCCCCAGGGGAGTGCTGGGGTCAGCCCCCAGCGGGAGAGAGTGGGGCAGGCCAGGGCTGTCTCAGGCTCAGCCTCTCTCACCTGAACAGGTAGGCTGCGGGCTTCTGCATAAATGCTGGGAGGGGTGCCCACCAGGGGGGCAGGGCCAGGAGGGAAGAGGAGGGGGCAGAGGCTCCCCCCTCCATGTGTCGCCCTACTTTCTTCTGGGGGGCCCCGCCTTCCAGAAGCAGTGATTAGAGGAAATTTCAAAGGTAACACAACCCTCCACCATCCACATGGGGTTGAGTGGTGTCAGCCGGTGGCTAATCTCAAGCCATCCAGCCCCACCCCCGCCCCTCCGCCCCGTGATTGTGACACTGACCCCTGACATCACGTCACGCTCAGCTGGAGATTGCCCTGCATGTTCAGCGCGAGTGCTTCCCTCTCTGTGACGTGTCCATGTGGGAGGGAGGAAGAGCAGATGAGCTCGGAGTCCAGGGTCTTGGGCCAGAGGCGGGCAGTGCGGTGGAGGGCCACGCTCTCACCTTCCTCAGGAGCCAAGAGGGCAGGTGCTTACATCTTACCCGTCCCGAGTGCCTGGGCTCAGCACAGGTGCCTCTTTTGCCTCAGTTTCCCCATCTGTGCAATGGGCATAGAAACAGTACCTGTCTCAGAGGACTGTTGGAAGGACTGGAGGAATTCACGCAGGAATTGCACCGTCACGTGCCGCCTCTCACAATGATCATTGCCACGTGTTAAGTGCAGGGCATCTGTATGTGGCCTCGGCGTGGCCACGGAGCTGGGCCACAGGGCATCACCCTTCTTGGTGCTCTTTAGGCACCAACATGGGCTGGGCTCCTGGGGTCCGGACTCTCTGCCCGCTCCAGGCCCTGAGTGGGACACTCCCTACACGGGAGGAGCTGGGGGTGCTGTTCCTGTGTGGCTCCACGTCCCCGGGGCACCGGCTGCTGCCCAGAGCTGGCTGGGGCGGAACAGCAGAGGACAGGGCGCAGCCAGGCGGGGCTCAGCCTGCAGGCTGAGGGCGGGGTCCCCTCCTGGCTGCAGGGCCCCTGTGCGCGGGGTCTCAGCTGCAGCAGGGCTGCCCCCCAGCCCTCAGGAATGTCCTAGCCCCGAGGGCTGGTCATTGCGCAGAAGGTTGGGGATCTCCCGGCCTGGGGCCCTGGCTTGCCTGGTGCTTTCTGGGATTGACCCGGAGCCAAGGAGGCGGGCGAGCAGGTCCGGTTTCCTGCGAGGTGGGGCTTTGAGTGGGCTCCGCTGGGGACCCCCGAGGACGAGAGCAGACGACCCCCCGCTCTTCCCATCCCTGCGGAAGTCCGCCGCATCTTTGACCTTGAAAGGGAAGTTGAGGAGACGAGTGTGGGGGCAGGAGTCCTCACACACGGCCGGGCAGCCGCCTCGGGTCACGAGAGCAGGCGCGCGCCCCTCGCTGTGCGACCTCCAAGGTTACCTTCACTTCTCTGATCTGAGTTAGTTTAACCGCCCACGCAGAGGGTCGGCCGGGAGGGTTGGCACTGGCCACCTGTGTGTGGACATGGAGCCCTTGGCGGGTGCCCTGCGTGCCGCGATCGGCGCAGCAGGGCAGATGCAGAGTCGTGCTGACAGCAGTAGTTGCTGTCAGCCAAGTTGTCGTTGTAGTAGTTACCACGCAATAATAATAATAATAATAATAATAATAATATTAGTTGTATATTGTTGTTGTTTTGTACCGTCGTAACTGCCCACAGAGCTCAGGGAACATCAGGTGGAAGGTGGGACTCGAGCTTCTGCTTCCAGGTTCGCGGCTGCAGCTAGACCTCAGAGGAAGCCGACCAGTTAGTGCAGGGGCCCCGCTCGTGACACAGGGGTGAATCCGGGAGGGGCAGGGGTGCCTTTGACGGATGACACTCCCCAGGGACTGCTGTCCAGCCTTCTACTGCGTTGAATAGCAGGGAGCTACTTTGGGATGTTTCCGTGGCCCCAGAGGGCAAGGCCCCGACAGCAGACACGGCCAGCCAGGCTCCTGGAAGAAGTGGGTACCTTACTGGGAGTCAACGATCTGGCCTCTGGCCTTGGGGTTGGTTGCAGGTGAATCAGCACAGAACTAGAAGGCTTGGGGGTTCCTGGGGTCGAAGACTGCTGAGAAGTGGGGGCACCAGACCCTGGAGTCCAGGCCCTGTGTCCCACTGTCCACCAGGAGGGGGCGCTGTGTGAACCTCACAGGCCCATCCTGGGACCCCGGCGGCTGGAGGGTCTCAGATCTGTCCCCGGGGTTCCTTCTGTCCTGGTGGGAGACCTCATGATGGCACCCACAATGGAAGGTGCTAGAACCCAGCCTCCGGAGCCTGTGGTTTTCACCTTTATGCCACAAACCACAGGGCCTTTGAACTTCTGAAAGCTTCGTTGCTCACCGGAAATACAGCAAAAGCTGCGTCAAGGTGGAGACACTCTCGATTTCCCTCATTTCTTGCCTTCTGATTGTGTCTGAGACATGAGGACCCACACAGGGATGGGGAGGGGGGCAGTGTGCAGGGGACAGTGCAGGCCAGGCCCGAGATCAGCCCCCCGCTGGGAACCAGCCGGCCCTTTCGCTCCCTGCGGCACTGTAGGCCCGTTTGCGTGGACAGGCGCCCACCTCCCCTTCCTGGGGCCGGGCTTGGGCCTGTCCCATCACAGACAGCTGCCTGGCCCTCCCCTCCCCCCCCCCCCCAAAGGGCCAGGGACTTGGGGACAGGCTGTTGGGGCCCACCCAGCGCACTGATGGGCCGGAGGTCAGCTGAGGGACAGTCAGGCTCTGGGCCTGGGGGGATTCTCTGGGCTTCACATGCCTCTCCTTGGGAACAGAGGTGGGGAGAGCACGTGCCCCAGCTGTGACCCAAGAGGGAGGTGTGCCTGCGTGAGAAGTTTCTCTGAAAGTCAAGGGGGAGATTCTCTAGGGCTTTGCTTTCTCCCGTGTACCTTTCCCTAAGGACTTTGTGGTGGTTTTATCCGGATGGCATCCTTCCGAGGGAAAAGGTGTCGTCTCGGTCCCACAGGCCACCAGACTGAGGCCCACAGAAGCCCCAGCATTAGTAAGTGGCACAGTTGGGGCTCTCGATAGCATTCCGTTATGGAAACCCAATTGTGTCCAGCCTCCTGGGAACAGGTCCCGGATGAAGGGTCGGAGTTCAGAGGGCTGACCTCATAGCGAGGGTCTCTCGGCCCCATCGGAGGCGCCATCACCGTCTTCTTCTCTGGGGTCTTCATCTCGGTAGCAGGCGGCTGATGGGGGAGGTTGGTGAAGCCTGGTGACCGCCGTGGATGAGCTCTCTGCCCGCCGTCTGCCTCCCCAGGCCCTGGCTGGTGGCGTGTGCCGGGCCTGCAGGCCTGGGTCCCGGGCCCCACGGCGTCCTCCTCATACTTCTTAGATGAGGTCTGCGGGATCAGGCCTTGAGCCCTGCGTTCAGCTGCGAGGCGAGTGTTTGTACGAGGGCTGAGCTGCCCTGGTCTGACTCATTTTTTCCATTTTAGTGGGAAGAAGGGAAGAGAGGGGAGAGGATCCTAGCCAGGTAGATCTTGCCTGTTTAATATCAGTTGAGAGGGGCTTGTGGGGGTCTATCTGTGCCAGATGTTGCGACGGATAAAGGTGGGGTCGCTTTACGTGGGGGTTGAGCAGTCGATCAGATGTCCCAGGAGTGAAGCTGGTGTGGCTTAGCCAGAACCCCTGCTGGCTCAGGGAGGCTGGACCAGCACCTGGTCCACGTCTAAACTATCAACATTTCGGAAGAGGAAACTAAAAAGCCTCCAGGTCTGATTTCTGAGCCCAGCCTTTATCTTACTAGCAAAACGCCTCTGATGTGTCCAGGCAGCCAGGGAGGGTCTGCAGGCTTAAGGACGGGGGATCCAGAGAGTTCTTCTCTTGGTTTGCTCTGAAAACGATCACGGTCCCCCGGCACCGTTCGATGCCTCCGAAACTTTGCTACTTGGGTAACACACCTGCCCCACTGCTCGGGCCAGACCCCTTCTCCTCGGAAAAAGTCAGGGAGTTTCAATTTATTTGAAACCAAGGGGATAGGGCTTATTCTGCGACACGGTCCTAGGCACCCCTAGTAGTGGGTCCCATCAGGGGGCACGATTCACGGCACACGGCAGGGGGCGGGGACAAGGCCCTCGCTCACCGCAGCTGCACTGAAGTCTCAAATGTCAAGACCAAGTATGGGGTGGTTCACCCAGAGGCCCCGCCAGACATGCAGAGGCCCCGGCGAGCTTGCTCTTGGTGTGACCTTGCTCTTCTGTGCCTCAGTTTCCCCATGTGTCAAATGGAGCTGATGATGCCGACCTCCCGGGTTCATGGTGACAGTTTCAGGAGGCACAGTTTAGGGCTGGGGAAGCAGGGGGGGTCTGTGGGCTCTGCCTGCCGTGTCGGAGGGGCTCCGCAGGCGGTCACGGGCTTGAACCCAGAGGGCTTCCCAGACCCTGTGGGGGTTGGCCGATGTGAAGGAGGGTGGGCAGGCGTGAGGGTCCTGGGCCATCCTGGGGAAGGAGGACGGTGCCGCCCAGGCCGGCAGAGGCAGGTACCTGGGCCTGGTGTGTACCCATAACAGATGTGTGCCCATAACACGTGTGTGTCCTTCTGGCGTCTCCAGTCCTGGGCAGCACAGCTGGCTGATGTGCCGAATGCCTCCTTTGTGCTGGGGGCTTTACACTCGCTCCGACTGGGTCAGTATGGTGCGGGTCCATCCGGTGACTCCGCTCACGAGGAACAGACCTGGGATGGGAACGTGGCGCTGAGCACCCCAGGCTGCCTCCTCCGGTCTTCTGGAAACTTTCCCAGCCCTCACCTAGCTCCTTGTCTGCCAGCTCTCTCCGGATGACCGTCTCCAGGCCCGTTCACCTCAGACTCCTTTAATTCTGGCATCAGTCATCCTGCCCTGTAAATCACTTCCAGAATCTCTCTCCGCCCCATTTTGGAATTCCTCAAATACTGTCGGCTCTGCCTGCTCTTCTCCGGGCCTCCTCTCCTTTCCCGCGCCCTTTCCTCGAGCCCCTGCGGGTCTGCAGGGTGTCAGGTGGGTGATGGGCCAGTCCTGTTGCCTGCAGGATGCTGCCTCCCGCGTGTGGGCCCCAGGATCACAAGCGTGACGCTCTGGGCCACCTCCCCGGGGCGGCTACTTTTGCACAGCCCGGGCTCACGCCTCGGTGTCCGCCTCTTGGTTCCCATGACCCAGCCCTCCCGGCGCTAACTTCAAGCCCCAGCCAAAGCCCTGGTCTCCAGGCATGTACCCTTCTCCATAAACACTGGTGCCTGGTCAATATCTTGGCAAGAAAATAAAAATGAGAACCCTCTGAAGAGGGGTGGTCTGGTCTTCTTCCAGTCACTTGTTAAAATATTTCCTGATCTGATTTCTGCAGCGGCATAAACAGCCTGTGAATAACGGCATCCCAGCTGGGCCCTGACGCCCATGCTGTCCGAGCGGCAGCCTGTCTCTGGGGTATGTCAGGCTCAGCACTGGCGCATTTTTCTCCGACGACTCATGCTTGCTCTGCTTCTTGCTGCCGCTTCCTCCCCACTGTGACTTCGCTGCGCTTTGGGAAACTCCGAGCTGCAGGGTTCGCCCAGCAGGGCCCAGAGGAGCGCTCCCGACCCTGCCCAGCACACGGTGCTGAGCCCAGGGCCTGCAGGCAGGCGCCCCTTCCTGGGGCGGGGGGTGCGTGGGGCGGGGAAGGGGGAGCCCGGAGACGGAGAACAGAGCTTCCAGGGGCCTTCTCTGCCCCCATGTCCCGTGGCCCCTGGGCCCTGCTGTCTCTTCTGTCTGGGTTCCGACCTCAGCTCTCCCTGCTCTGGAAGGAGGGGTCCAATTGGCAGCGCCCCCTCTGGGTGGGAGGGAGCTGACTCTCACGGAGCGCCCTGGCTCGGCCACGGTGCCCGGGACCTGGCGTCCGTCGTGTCTTCACCGGGCCCCAGACTCCGCGTCCAAGCCTGTAACTCAACTCCGGGGCTGTTGGCGCAGGAAGAGCCTGTGCGTGCGGCCCACTCACTCTGTGCCCTGCCTGCCATGCGAGGGCCTCGGGCCACACCGTGGGCATCGTGCACTGCTGTGCCGAGCGGCTGGTTGGAGGCAGCCCCTTCCTAAAATGCAGTTTGGCGTTTACCAAATGCCGCAGCCTGTTCGCTGCTGGGTGGGTGCATCGGGTGCTGGGAGCCCCGCCTGGCCCCAGGGTGGGGAGACCTGGGTGCCCCTGGTCAGCACGTGGCGGCCCCTGGCCTGCCTCTGTCTAAGCAAGGCTCACCTCCCTTGTGCTGCCCATACTGACACCCCGCCTCCCACCACCCCCACCCGAGACGGCAAGAGCAGTGCCTGCTGAGTGCTGGGGGCAGCGGGGCTCAGGAGTCAGCTGAAGGCCCGCGCTGGCCGCTGACCTGTCTGCGTCCGCGCCCCCATTATGTCCTTCCTGAGTCTCCTGGCTGCGTACGCCGCGGCTCCAAGGGCATGCTGGGGCCAGGCTCCGGGTTTGCTCATGCTGCCCTGGCATGGTCGGGGGGCCCGGCGCAGATGCTCAGAGGAGGGGCAGGGCCGGGAGGGGTGGGGAGGCTCCCACTGGGCTGGGTGTTGGGGGGGCTCTGTGCCCCATCGGGGCCATGGCCGGGAGGGAGGGGTGCATCCTCTCCTTAAGTGTCTTCCCCTCCTCCTCCTTCTTTAACAATGTCTGTTTTTTAATGAAAGAGGATACATTTCATTATAGTAATTGTGGAAAACACAAAAAAGTATAAAGAAGAAAATGAAAATCCCCTGTAATCCCCAAGCTAGAAATCACCCGGCTGTGAACACAGAGAGTGGGGACGCAGGGAGACGCGTGGCGGCTGACCTGGAAATCAGGGCGCAGCCCCGGCCCCGCCCAGCATCCTCCCTGCAAGGAGAAGGCTGAGGAGTCCCAGCACTGCCCTGATCTGGACTTTCTCCCCTCGCTCTATAAGGACAGCGTTCCGGCCTCTGTCATGGCCGCCGTAAAAAGCCCAGTTCCCTGCTGTCTCCTGTGGGTCATTTCTGTCTCTTGATGCTGTAAGGAAGGGGCCGTGTTGGTGAAGCACACGGTCTTGGATTTGACCTGAGTTGCTTCGGCCCCGGTCGCCCATGCTTCCTCCCTCAGGCTGTTCTCCGGTGGGGAGGAGGATGTCCCGGGGGCTAGGTGAGCAGCAGTCCCCCCCCCAACCCGCGTGGGACACGAAGCTGGGCTCTGGGTGGCCTTTGCCCTGTGGCTCTTAAGGCACAGCCCCCGGAGGAATTCAGGGCTTGATAAAGGCGGCATTCACGTTGGCCGGGGAGCGAAAGGATTAGTCACTGAACTGGCCTGAAGAGCGAAGACACCATCTG
This sequence comes from Hyaena hyaena, assembly GCF_003009895.1. Lineage (NCBI taxonomy): Eukaryota > Metazoa > Chordata > Mammalia > Carnivora > Hyaenidae > Hyaena > Hyaena hyaena. Next base: position 476,536 of record NW_024081144.1, on the reverse strand, counting down.
GGGAAAAGAAGCTGGGCCCTGCCTTCCCCTCGCACCAAAATGCATTCCAGATGGGTCAGAGATGGGAACTTCACAAACGAAATTGCAGAGCTACCGAAGAGATCGTGGGAGAATGGGTGTCACAATCTGGGGGTGGGGACGCCGTTCCCAGTGCGACGGAAACCCCAGAAGTTCTAAGAGAAAATAAAAGTTTTACTCCGTGAGCATCAAGAGTTCCAAAACAAAACCCCAAACAACCAATCTGCAAAAAAAAAAGTGAAGAACAGAAAAGAAAAAAAATATGAGCATGTGTCACAGGGAAGGGATTGATCTGCTGTAATATTTACAACCTCCTGTGAGTCGGTAAGAAACAAGCAGGAGCCACCCCCTCCTCCAGAAGATGGACAAAAGACCTGAGTGGTTCTTGGGAGAGAAAATACAGAGAGGTTTTAAATGCACCAGCCGATGCTTGCCCCTAGCGGGGAGTGCAGCGGAGTCCCCGGCGGACACGCCCACCCCGGCCAGGTGGACCAGGAAGCACCACAGACCGTGCCCACTGTTGGCTCCAGGGAGTGCAAAGCCGGTGCCCTTGCTTGTTGGCCTTCCATGAGCGGCGGTCGCGACATCGGTCAGGACACAGAGACCACAGCTTCCCTGGGTCTTGGCATCTTCCCTGTTGGTGCATGAGTGTGTGCAGATGGCCGTAGCTGGCCGGTCAGGTGGCAGCTGTCCGGAAGAGCTGAGGATTGAAGTGGCCCGTTCCTGACATCAGAGCCATTTAAATTGGAACATTGAGCAGCCGCGGCATGGAACACAGCTCAGCAAAGAGATCTGGGCTTTCCTGCCTTCGTATTTCCCGAAGCGGTTGGGTCTCCCAGAGACGTTAGCAGAGCGAAACCATCCGTGGAGACAGCCTGAATCCATCTCCGCCAGAGGGAAGAACGTACGTCTAGGCTTGTGTCTGCGTGGGTGGTGAGGACGGATGCGCAGACGTGGGGACCCGTGGATTTTGCTAGAGCGGATGGCTGGGTGGGCAAGGGTGCAGCCCGTCAGCACCTCGTGAGCTGGGTGAAGGGCACATTGGAGCGCATGGATGGTGGCAAGGTGGGCAGGCGGGTGGCTAATGGGGACGCGGGACAAGGAGGTGTGGGCTGAAAGCTGCTTGGGACTGGAATGTCTTAGTCAATTAAAAAAGTCTGTGGTTTAAAAAGGGGGGAGGGGCGCCAGGGTGGCTCAGTTGGTTAAGTGTCCAACTTCGGCTCAGGTCATGATCTTGTGATTCATGAGTTCGAGCCTTTTGTCCGGTTCTGTGCTGACGGCTCAGAGCCTGGAGCTGCTTCGGATTCTGTGTCTCCCTCTCTCTCTGCCCCTCCCCTGCTCACACTCTGTCTCTTTCCCTCCTTCAAAAATAAATTTAAAAAAAAAATTAAAAAGGGAGGGGGAAGCAATTCAGGAACGACTGATTGGATGTCTGTGCATGGGACAGTCTGAGATCTTTGGACAAGAGGAGCACCCGCAGATAGATTTATGGAACCGAAATTGTCCGCCGTGGCCCCATGCATTCAATGTGCAGGTAGGGAAACTGAGGCCCACAGCTAGCCTAGAGTCACACAGCAGGTTGGGGGCAGAGCTCCGGAGGCATCGTCTGAATGTTGGTGCTGACAGTGTGCTTGCTTCGTAAACGTGAAGGAAGTGCCCAGTGCCACGCAGCTGAGAGCGGGGTCTGGGATTTGGCCCTTTCCTGCGGGAACTGCACAGCTCGCGGATGGCAGCGCCCGCCTGGGGACTGAGGGCTCGCGCATGATGATGCCTTCCATGCAGTGGCGGCAGTCAGGCTATGAATGGCCCCTGCCCGCCCCCGCCCATCCTGCCCACGTGCCCACGTTTGCGGTGAGGGCCCCTCAGGGGTCAGTGGGAAAATACCGCAGGGCTGTGGACATGACAGCTTCGACGTGGGAAAGGTACTGTGCGGTGGTGCCGGGGCTCAGTGATGGTAGCACGGTGGCGGGTGTGGCCCTTGACCTCCGACCCCGTGAGCGCCATCCTGGCTGGGTGGCCCCTCACCAGGGCAGGGCACGGTCTGTCCAGCAGCAGGGGTCACTAGGCTTGTCCCTTCCCCGAGTCTTGCCCACCAGCTGAGTGCTTAGAGGCCCCACCACCCAGAAAACCAGCCTGGACACGAGGCTTTGAGGGTCCCTCCGCTGGTGAGTCGGGGGGGGCGCTGTGATGTCAAATGACAGTGGTGTCCTCTGTCCTAGAAAGGCTGACATCCGTACTTGTTCCCTAGGGCCTTTTGTGTCCTGTCTCCACAAGGTTACTGCTGGGAGGGGAGCTTTGGCCCCCAAACCGCAGCCACTGTTACTCCCACAGCGGAGGTGGTCTGTCCCTGCGGAGCACAGAGCTGTGGGGGAAGGGGCCAAGACTCCTTTGTTGGCTTGCCCACCATCCGAGAGTGTTAGGCGCATGCCAGACACGGGCGACTCATGGCCCTGAATGCCGGACACCAGAGCACAGACGGGCTCCCTGCCCCAGAGCCCACCTTCTGCTTGGAATGGACTGTCCCGGGAATGTGCCATTGGTCTGTTTGGTCGAACCATGGGAAAGCGCCGTTTTGCGGGCCACAGTGGTTCGGCATCCACTTCATGTGATTTAACCCAATACCCTAAGAGGGAGCACGGAGGAGGGCCCCCAGTCCCACATGGGGCCCAAGGGTGCCTTTGCAGAGGTGGCATGTCTAAGCTCAAGTCTACAAGATGAGTGGGGTTCGCCACGAGTGGCAGTTGGGGCAGCAGGAAGATTCCAACCACAGGGAATGGGATGTGCAGACCCCTTGATGCGGTGTGACCTTGCTCTTTGAATTTGGGTTCAGTGTGACTGAAGCACAGCCTGAGTAGAGTGGCAGGGGAGAGAGTGTCGAGAGATGAGGCTTTCGTGCCTTTGAGTTTTAATTGGCAAAGGTGTATTGCTGTCTTTATCTACCGATCCATCCATCTGTACATCCACCTCCCCAGTGTGCCCACCCATCTGTCCATCTGGTCATCCATACCATTAACCCACCTGCCCATCCTCCCATCCAGCCAGACCATCAACCCGTTCCACCACCCACCCATCCGTCCATCCCATCAACCCGTTCCACCACCCACCATTCATCTAGACCACCAACCCATTCTACCACCAGTCATCCAGCCAGACCACCAACCCGTTCCACCCACCCATGAATCTAGACCCTGAATCCACGCCCTCAGTGTCACCTCCAGCCCCGCTTCCGTCATGGCACTGGGCTGCCCTGTCTGCTGCACTGTGGTCCGCTCTAGTGTCAGGGTGGTATGACATCCATTCTCACTTTGAGGCTCCTTGAGGGCGAGGAAAGGCTGACTCATTGAGCTTCTGAGTGCTTACTTAGCATGGTACCAGGCACAGCCAGAGTCTCAGGCTGCGTGTTGGCTTGAATTGACAGACAGGATACTTCCGGCTGGAGCGGCCGCCGCCGGCAGAGCAGCCAGGATAATGATGAGGAGCTGACCGTGTCGCCGGAGTTTGTGGGGCGGGGGCTGGCTCTGGAGTAGCTGGGGACATGGGAGGTAAAGGCTTGCAGCAGAGGTGCGGCATGGACGGGGGCGAGAAGGCAGGAAAGCCGTGTAATTGACAGTACAAGGTCAGAGAGACCTCATCTAGGGAACAGGGAGCAGAGAGCCCATGTCTCAGGATCTTTGGTGATAGATTCAGAAATTCTACTAATTCCCCAAATACTTTGGTTTACTTTTCTTGGCCATAAGAGTCTAGCATACTTAATTACAGCAAATTTGGAAAACACAAAACTTCCTTTTCCTTTTCCATTCTGCCTCGGTCTGTGTGGGTTGCTATAACAAAATACCACAAACTGGGTGGCTTATGAACCACAGAAGTTTATTTCTTCTGGTTCTGGAGGGTGGGAAGTTTAAGGTCAAGGGCCGGCATGGTTGGGCTCTTCCTGTGTGTCCTCGTACGCTGGGAGGGTGAGGAAGCTGTCTGGAGCCACCGTCTTTGGGGCCGACAATTTCACCATATGAGTTCTGGGGGGACGTGAGCATTCCGAGCACTGTCCTCACGCTTTCTCCTTTTCCTGGCTGAACTCGGGTAGAAACATGTGGCACCTGCCTTGGTCATTGCGCTGTAAAAATCCCCAGGGCTGCCGGCCACGTACCGTATGCTTGCACTGGGGTTTCCGTCTCTGTTCCTCTGGTGTCGGACTTGGGTTATTTCCAGTTGTTTGCTTTATACATAACACCTGGATGAACATCTTTCTGGTAAATCCTTTCTGCCTCTCTTATTATTTCCTCGGGGTGGATTCCTAGACGCTGACTCACTGCGACAGTGCGCACAGGAACATTTTAAAGCCCTTTTATTGCAGATGACATTCCAGCTGACAGCAGGCATTTGTCGCCTGAGCTACTGTGCCCTGGGCGGCCTTACCCCCGGGTACCAAGCCCTGGGGGCCCGTGTGATCGACCCGGGCTACCCAGCTGCCGGAGGCCGCTCACTGCCCCCTTGCTGCTCCCGGGAGGCAGCGGGGGCTGTTACGTAATGCCCGGGAGCTGGCTGGGCCGCCTGGGCACTAGGGCTGCAGTCTTCTCATCTGGAGAATGGACTGGTACTTCCTACCCCACGGCATTACCATCAGAAGTGGGTTCTTGATAACAGTTAGGACTCACATGCGTCCAGAGCTCTAGATGTCTCCTCCCGTGTAGTTAGAAAACATAAGGGAATCTTCTGGGGCCGAATGGCCAATCAGTAGGTGCTCAGTGCCTCCCCTCTGCCCCCTCCTCTCTTGGCTGTGCCCCTGCGGTGGCCTGCGGGGTCCTGCTGCTGGTAGGTCACGCGAGAGGAGTGTGATTGGGGCGCTGGGGCACTGGTGGGGGGCGGCTGGTGTCTGGGGCGTCGCGGGCGCTGGCCTGGGGGGGACGGTGAGAAAGGAAGGGCCCGATGTCATTCGGAGAGCAGCCTGGTGTGGGGCTGCGGGATGGGTTCTTGCCAAGGACCCATCCAGTGGTCAAGGTGGGCTCCACATAGCCCAGCCCGCTCGGCACCAGGGCCGGGGCGCCGGCCGAGCCTGTGGATGTGGAGTGTGACTGCCACCCCTGGCGGGGGGCTCGGAACCCCACTTCATCGGGACGCCGAGCATGGGCCCAGGGCGTTCCGTGGGACTGGTGGCCTAGACTGGGGTGCGGCGGCGGTGCAGACCGGTTCTGAGTTCTGCCGCGAGTTTGCAGGGCCTTCTTCGGGGGAGATTCCATGGTTTTGCACCGTTACATGCTCCTCTTGGGTCTGTGGGGCTGCTTCTGAGTCATGGTCAGAGTGTTCTGAAGGCTTGCTTGGCGCTAGTAATTGAAAAATGCCTTCTGGTCCTGGGGGAAGTCACGTAACCTATTCCTCCAAAGGTCAGAGTGACCCAGTGCAATAGTCTTTTACTTGGCTCACATAAGCGAGTAACATAATTTCAGAGCCGAAGAAGATCTAGTACTGACAGAGCTCCCCTAGGATCCTTCCGCGGCCCGTGCTCCGAAAGCTGTTCCGTCTGGACCGTGGGGGGGGCATTCGGGCGGGCGTGCAGGGGTTGGTCGCACAGACAGCGGCTTTAATTTGTAACAGGAAGTATTCCTCTTACCTTCATTTATCATGTTGTTTGCTTTGCGACATTTAATAGGCGTTCCGGGGCTAATTTTGTTCCGTTTCTCAAGTTGTCTCTTCCAACGAGAATTTCAAGGCAAATACCAGCTGATGTCAGTGCTACAAAACCAGCGAGCCACAGATACATTTGCCTTTTGTCCACATTTCAGTAGGAAGGGCGGGGGGAGCTGGACTCGGGCCTTAGCAAAGGGGGCCCGTGAGATTGTGTGGTGGCGGGTGGCCCATTCCAAATGGCAGACTCTGGGGAATGTGACACTCTTGAGAAGTGCAAACACGGTTTTTGTTTTGTTTTGTTTT